>NW_010548148.1:55171-89009 GCF_000687285.1 Phaethon lepturus | reverse complement strand
TTAAGGCCCAGAACAGCTTTCAAAAAACCCCTTCAACTGGGCGGCTAAACTTAGAAAATCAGTCCACAAAAGACAATGGACAAGTTGTGAACAGCCTAGAAATAAGAGGAGAACAAGCATTTTTTCTAGTGCAAAAGATGACCTGTGACATCTGCATTTTCTTTTTTTTTTTTAAAAGGCTTTTACAAAAAAAACTAAAATAAAAATCTAGTCTAAGTATACAGATAATCACTGACAGTTTTATATATACATGCCCAGGCTCTGCCTGCTGTATTCTATCAGAGATCATCAGGAAAATGGCCAGTGACCTCTATGTTCAGAGAGCAAAACACACGTACAGAACCTTGTCCGTTTTGTCAGACTGGCTGGATGTGCTGTAGCTATTACCATGCATTAGCTCTCGTGTCATAGATTTACACACAAGCCATGATTGCTTCCTTTCAGGTCAGTGATAAAGCGGCTTTGGAGAAGCCGATTCACAGTGGGACATGTACCCTTGGGCCAAAGAATCGTTAAATTATCAGCATCAAGAAACCTACTCCAATGCGACTTGACAAGTTGTACAGTACCAGGCTGAGGCTCTGTTTACTGTGGACTTTTTAGCCTGGCCTACATTGCATTTTTTTTTCCCCTCTGAGTAATTTCCCATCATTGCTACCACATAGCTTCACTTCCACGGCAGTCAGAGGAAAAGACAAGTCACTGCAGTTGTCAATAGCTGAATCGGTACCATCATCTCAGCAGGCTGATGCCTGCCTCCCCCAGCAATACAGGCAAACAGGTGGGCAACTCAAAATCCTGGCTGTACCTAAGGGTAAAGTCAAGCACATAAAGAAAGGACCAGGCTAAATGATTGCAGAGGGTCCAGAAAGTCCTCCACTAACCGTGCTCTGTCCTTTGTAACCCTGCTCAATACTCAGGTGAGTCTGGTCACCTTGCACACTAACCCTCTGCTGCCACAGTCCTCCATTGCCTCCTCAGAATAAGCAGTGCCCACATGAAGAGCTTGAAACCTTGTTGGACAAAGAGTGGGAGAAATATAGGATTCTTTTTGCCAATGGGAGATTCAAGGCATGGAAATATTAACTAACCTGCCAGAGCACACCAGGAAGCTGAGCTACATTGCCTGAGGGCCTGCCTCACATTTTAAGAGAGATGATCTCTATTCCCATGGAACACGCTTACTGTTAGCTAGGGAAGTACAGATGCCTATAATCTGGCTTGCAAAGAAAAGGGCTTTAAACGGCCAGGAAACAGCACAAAGATCTGAGCTTGCTTTATGAACCTAACACACACACACACACACACACACACACACACACACAGAGACAGACAGACACACACTTGCCTGCAAGTGTAGCATTCCAACTCCATACAATTCAGCTGCTCCATGGTCTAGGTGAGGAAAAATGAAGGGATTTTGTTTTATCTTCCCTGATGGTGACTGGTAATGACCTGTGAATTGGTGTCATGTGTGGCCTTTTTTTTTTTTGCAGGCTGTAAAACAATTAGGCCTGTTCCCCAGTTACAGTTTTGCTTCTTGCATCTGGGGGGGGTTTTGTGCTTGCTGCGGGGGAGCACGGGAGTTGTAAAGATGTCTGTGGTTTTATTGCTAGATTTTTACAAACCTCGGGTTTGTATTTTTATTATGATTGCTGCTGTGAGGACATTTAAAAAAATACTGTGTTTCTCTTTGAGATTACGTTTCACTCTCTTGATCTTTCTCTTGACATTTCAGGGAGTTGGGAGATACTGGCAAAACATGCAGAGTAAGCAAAGGAGATCTCCTTCAGCCCAATCCTACCTTTGCCAGACTGGGGAGGCACAGGATGTTTTTATGTATTAAATTAACATAGGCTGAGGCTGGTGTGAAGCAGTGGCTGAACAGAGCAGGGCATGCTGTGAAGTTATCAGCCCAAGACAGTGCCATTTTCCCTCTCCCATCAAAGCCACTGAATTTTTTCCCAGCCTTCCTTCTTGCTTATCCAAAACTTATATAAATACCCCATTCTTGGGGTAACGGAAAAATTGCACAGGTGATTAACTGTCACTGTTTCAAACCTGTTTTCAGACTGGCAAGGTCGTGTTTCAGATTGATTATGCAAATGATATGTGAAGAGGAAATCTCTCCCTCCCCTCTCTTACCTGGGGTACAGTTGAGATGTAGAGATGCACTGGCATTTGGCTGCTGTAGAGTTACCAATTCTCTGTTGTTACTAGCTCTAAAACCTCATCATCTTGCCTTGAAGATACAGAATTGGTTTCCATTAGCTTGCTGAAAAGACCAAAAAAGGCACGTAGGAATCTGCAGACATGAAATTTGTGGTCAGTCTCGGCTCATGTCTTTTTATTGTGCTCACTTTCAAAGGACTCCACAGAACCTGGCAACTATTAATGATTTGGTGATAGAGCTGTAAATTACATGGCAGTGTCCTGAAAAGAGCCAGTTTCAGTATTTGGAAAGAAGAAAGTTAAAGTCCATTTACTGTATGAGCTGTTGCAAACACTCAGTCCTTCTGATTGATAGGATGAGGATGGGAACAGCTTAGGATAGAATAATTTTAGACGTTGGGAGTTACCTGGTATTATTTTTTATGAGAGATGGCTCAGTCCAGGCACTGCTAATGACAGTGCTGCAGTCACCAAGTCAGCCTTAAATAAAGTATTCATGGGTACCATTAAAATGGTGATGCTCATGTCCTCAACAGATTTTCAGGGATGAACTCTGAGGTAACACTGGGATGAGAGACTGCTTGACAAATTGCCTGGAGCCTTTGGAGGGGTTCAGGGTACTGGTTTTCATTCTGGCCCTATGTGCTCTGTGACCTTTAGCAAGGCAGTTCCCTTCTCGCTGCCCATCTCCCGCCTGGCCAGGGCTGTCTCTGGCTGTACAAGCCTGCAGCGCCTGGAACAACAGGACCGAGATGTCGGTACAGGCTTCTTGGCAGCACAGGGATGCCAGCAGCAGATAATCACCAACCTGAGTCATTTTGCACAAACACAAAGCTGCTCCATCTGATACAGTCTGTGCCCTGGCCACCCTTTCTCTGGGCCCTGCTGTGAAAACCCTGCTGACAGCAGATCTGTCCCTGCTGCAGGTTCCTCCCTGGGCCTCCACGCACACCTGGGGCACGGACAGAGCTGGGCTCCGGGGAACGTTTCTGAATAAAACCAGAGGAGATAGAAGGCTTTGTATTTTGTTTTGTGTTTTTCTGTACGGGGTATGGTGGTTTGGCATCTGTCAAGCGAACAGATTAAGAGCAGATGGGGAAAGATGTGAAACCCTGTTGATCTCCGAGGGATTATTTCAGAAACACAGAGAACAAACTCATGCTGGATTCTGGCCCCTGCTCTTACGTCCCTTCTGCAGCAACTGCCCCAAATGTGCTTTGTGCTGGTGCAGAGTTCCTCTGCTTCTGTGCCTTGGGCACCTCCGCTCTGCTGCCCCTCTTGTGCAGCTGCCTCCCTTCCAGCCTCCGCCATCTCAGGCCTTACCTGGGCTGTACTGGGGCGCCCACCTGGGGTTCTCCCCCCAGCAATGGGGCTGTGGGGGAGAAGGGCTGCACCCTACCCTGCCCCCACAGCCTGAAGGCATGGAGACCCTGACACCCTTCCTTTGTCCGTGCTGCAAGCAGCCAGCTTGTAGCTCCATTTCACCGTTGGTTTATCATCCATCTTTGAAAGAAAGTCAGGTCACAAACTCCGCTGAACACATCCCTGCTCCAATGCTGTCCCTAGCCAGGGTATCACCGCATGCATTTTTTGCTTACAGCCAGCAGAGGACACTTGCTTTCTTTGCAAAGAATTTGCCCTGCGCTTGGATGCAACAAAGGAAAAGAGGAGAAGATTCAGGGCTTGGCCACACGTGGGCACTGGAACAGCAAGAGATGGGCCTGTCCCAAGCTGCTTTGTAGCCCCAGGGCTCTGGTGGTGCCTTTTTCCTTCACCTTCATGGGAGGTTTGAGATGTGCCTGCAACACGCTGTACACCGTGCAGGCTGGCTGCGGTGGGTCCCTGGGACGTGGATGTGGTTTGTAAGCCCCCAGATGTGGCATTACCAGGCTTTGCTTCGGAGCGCGTGACTCCACGGGTGGCAGGCGGACGTGTAGGCTGACTTGGCATCATGGGTGATGGTAGCAGCATAGATCTCAGTGCAAAATCCCAAACCTTGGCAAACATTAAGTTACCGAGCTTGAGCTGAGCTCTCTGTTGCAAGGCTGTGCAAGCTAATGAGCTTCAATCTGGATCAATACGTAACTGCAGAGATGGTGCATTTGAGATTCAGATAGCGCTCAAGAGAGCATATCGAAGCCAAGCCAGGACTAATCCCTGACCTCTGCTGCCTGTTTGGCTGCTCCCATGGCCTGGAGGAACATTGAAGTTCCGCTGGTATTTGGCTGTGCGGCCCCGGAGGGGCTGAGCTGTGCAGAACAAGCCGGGCTTGGAGCCCACAGCCCCACTGTTGCTAACTCACAGGTTGCGAGCAGTTTTTTGGCAGTGGATCGGCAGGGTGAGAGGCACCCAACGCAGCTTAGCCTTCTTCGAGGGAGCCCCTCTGCCACACGTGGCCCATAACCCTGTGCTGATCTGTATAGTGCAAGGCTGGAATGCAGGACAGCAACAATAAGGCCCTCATCCTGCAAATGGCTAAGCCTATAAACTGCCCCGCTTCCTTCCAGGGCTGGGCTTGCCTGTGCTGTTAAGCAAGGGCACGGATGTTTGCAGGGCAAGCTCTGATTGTACTAAGTCTTGCGCTGACCTGACCGTCTACCTGTAAATGTGCTGCCTCCACTTCTCTTTTTCAGGCCAGCCCTGTTTGTTAGCACTTGCAGGGCATACCTGTGGGGAGAAGGGCACTTGAAAAGGATGGCTTTGTTTACACTAACATTTTTTAATCGTAGTTTACTTTTTGTTTAAGGGTTGCTGCTGGGTTTCCCCACCTCATGTGGAACATCCACATGTTTTTCTTCTGGTGATTTATGAGAAGGGAACCAACAAAAGGAGAAAGAATAAAAGTTAAACATCTCTGGAGAGCCCAGGAAGTGTGCAGGCTGCCTTTGAAAACGCTACACCACTGCGCTACGTAAAATCATCACAGTTACATCTAACCAGTAAGCACTTACCTCTTTAAATCATCTTCTTTAGGGACTTGGGGACCCATGCAGAGAGAATGGAGTCAGAATAGTTTAAAGCTATGTACACCATGTCTATGCTTCAAGAAAAAAATACATACCTCAGGTGCTGAATGATGCAGTGGGAGATGCCCATGGTGCCCAGATGAGTCTGGGTTTTGGTCAACTGTGCTATACCTTCCCCTTCTGACTGTCCCCTGTATTGGAGGGAAATATGGATTTTACTCCTGGCCCACAAATGAAATCTTGGTCTTAAATGAGCCTTTGAGCACGATATCTGGAGCTGTAAAGGCAACACAGACGAATGTGCAGAAAAACACACAAAAGTCGTGGAGAAAGTATGCCTGCCTTTCACCACAAATGAGCCTCAATATAGCTCTCCCGAGGAATACATGAAAAACATGGAGCCTTCCAGGCATGGAAGCAGCATTTTGTGGGCTGCGTGGTGCTGGAGCTGAGCCTGAACGTGGCCTGTGGACTCTGCACCTCACCTGGGGCTCCCATGTCCACCCCAGCTCTTGCTAACACTGCAGGAACAACCAGAGCTACAAGCCGCCAGGCTTCTTCACCTCCCATTGATCCCAGGCTGCCTGTAACTGGGACCAGCTGTAGGAGAGGACCCAGGAGGTCCCACCCCGCTCTACAATAAGAGCTGTCTCCATCCCAGAACCAACACAAGACAAATCTCTGGCGCAACAACTTGAGGGATACATTTCCAGCACAGAGAGGAGCTGTGCCCTGCTAGTCAGCGGGAAGATGAGGTACAGCAGACATACAGGTGGACCTTGGGTCCATGACATAGGCCAGACCCTGCTCCGGCCATAAAAGTCCCACGTTAGGCTTTAAAGATTTGTTAGCTGGAATTAAGCAGCTTTCTGGTCCCTTTCTGGACACATCAGCTAGATATAACGATCCCTCCTAGCCCATTAACGAAAAAAGCTGGCAAGCCTAGATTTGATGACTGTCTAAACAATATGAAGAGGTGGTGATTTGCTGGTGATGTGTAAAAACAGGCAACAAATCAGCTGGCAACATGCACTGGACTGAAATTAAATCAAAGCAAAAGGCAGATGACTTTGAATGGGCTCCAAAGGTCACAGAGAAACAAGCAAAAACTGATAAAGTTCACAGGAAAACAGAGCAAGCAGAAGGAGCACTGCATCTTCTTGGCACTGGAAGCTGCTGGCATCTGACTTGCAACGAATGTATTTCTGAGTTTAAAAAAAAAAAAATTATCTGGAGGAAGGCTGGAGGCGTAAAAAACAAAATTAATTGGTGCATATAAGTCTGCCAGTTACAGCACTGGGGAGAGCGTGCAGAAACCACAGTGCTGGGGAAGGCTGAGCTGCCGTGGAGCTTTGATGCCGCGGGGATGGTGACGCTGGAGGCAGGCTCCAGTGGTGGCTGTCCCCCATGGTGGGTGCAATGGGTTACAGCTGCAGGACTTCACGCTGTCCCAACTATTCATTAGCCACGGAAAAGGACCTGCTGCGCACTATATTGCCTGCTCGAGAGGATGGCTGTTGTGTAGGAGATTAATGCAGAAGAAACAGCTCCAGCTTTAGAGCTTAGAGGCCAATGGCCCTTACAGGAGGCAAGATATAACCACTAATAAAAAAGAAGCAAAAAAGGGACTTTGCATTGATGACACAAAATAGCAGTGCACCAAAGTCAGTGGAAAAAGCACTCTTAGTCCAGTGCAAGAACTTGGAAGCCACGAACAGCAGGGCAAGCTACCCATGGTGGGATGCCTAAGCAGAAGGAGGATGTAAGTTGGTACCTTCCTAATTACAGGATCTGCTTAGCTATGTTATGTTTTATGCAATATCATTGAAACGCAGAAGTTTTCATCTTTTGGCAGTTTGGTTGGCAGAGCATTTAATTATCTCTGCAGCTTGGGGATGGTAGCAAATGCTTTTCAGTCACCTAACAGGGATAAAATAGGCAGAAAAAGTGCAAGTATCCCCTTCTCTCTTGGCCTTTAGCAAGGGCAGAATCCAGCCCACATAGTACCTCTTATGCATTTTCCTTAGTATTGCATTAGGAAGCAGTTATAGTAGGTTTGGAGCAACCAAGCCCAGAGAAAGGGGAAGCACATAAGGGAATGGTTTACACCAGTTCCTCCCAGTGCTGTGACATGAAGAGTTCAAATCAGTGTGTGGGTCACACGCTACCACCAGTGCCTTAGGGGTTTGAGCTCTTGTGGACATCGACTTCCTGCAATCCTCAACCTGGACACCAGAAATACACCAGCCCACGTGCCAAGTCAAGAGCTTCTGATTGCCCCCAGCTAATGGCACTGGGCTTTTGGGACCCATGGGAGAGGCCTTCATGAAGATCCCAGCTTCAGGGCTGTTAGAAATGGCTTGCTTTTGTAATGCAAAAAAATTCTGCATCCTCTAAGTCCCTGCATGCCCCCTGCCATGGGGCAGAGGGGGATGCACAAGCTTGATGTGAGGGAGGATTGTCTCAGTGCTGTCTGGTTTGGGTGGAGGAGTGGGTGGCGGGTGATGCCACTTCCAATTCCTAGCAGGAATCTGGATGTGTCTGTCCTGGGAAATTGCAAAACAGTACCTTGTGCTAATTAATGCCAAACAGGAGGGCTTTGAATATACATCATCAGAATAACCTTTTGGCAACCACTAGGTGCCTTCCATCCATGAGTACCCCATAAAGAGCATTTATATTTATTAGGTGGCAATGGAAATACATCTCAAGAGCAAACTGCCCGGCGCAACTATAATGCCGAGTTAGAATTAAATTGTCTAACGTGCAGAGAATGAAACACCACTCCATTCATTCATGCTCCGGGAGTGCTATTTTCACCACTGGCAGCTCCTGCTGCACTAACTAAAATACTTCTGATGTACTCCAACAAGCTTTTTTCCAGGTTTGCTTCTCCACAGTGAAACCACAGACCGTGCTATATGGAAAGCTCTGAGCCTTGAAAAGTCTAGAGTTACTGTAGGTTGCAGCGGTTGGATTTGATCCTAAAACAATGAAACCAAATGTGAAAAAAGACACAGATGGCTGTCGCCTCTGTGCCATTTGGAGTGGTTTTTGGTTTCTAGCCAGTCAGCCCCATGCCACAGTTATGCAAATAAAGGCAGCAAAGTTCGATGCAGTGGTATACACATCTCTAACAGACTGTGGTGTGAGGGATAAAACAGCTGAGTGCTTTTGAAGAGGGCAAAAAGATCACCCCACCAGCTTGAAGGACAGAGGACTTAAGGACACAGGGTGAAAACTCGTCTTCGCTTAAGGAAAAGGAGGTTTTGCTATGGCTTTTGATTGCACCTGGATACCTGTGTGCTCATGGGCATGTAGAAGCCTAAAAGGCTGACAAAGCCTGAAAGCTCTCCTCTGTGGTCCTTGGCCCTGGGGGAGCTGGTTCTTGTCCTGTCTATGTAATGTCAACTCCTTGGGATGGGGGCACTCACATGGAGTTCAGCCCCGCTAGGCTAACAAGTAACAGCAACGAGAGGCAGAAAAGGGAAGAGCCTGATAAGAGGAGGAATGAGAAGAAGCCATGGGAAAATAGTTCAAATTGTCTTGACTGAGGGTGCACTGCCAAGGTCTAGACCTTGAATTCAGCGTGGTGTAAGGGGATGTAAACAAAACTGCATCCTTTTACTCCAGGGCTGGATTTAGCCCTGTGGTGAACTTCAGGAGTAAACAAATGGGTAAGACTGGGCTGCAGTCCTACGTTAAAAAAGCTCTTCTCCAGTGAGACACCAGTAACAGAGCAGATTTTGGTCTCTGAAAATTAAACTCCTAACCAACTCCTTTTCAAAAATGCCCGATGGTTCCCTTCACAGTCTCTTGTGAGGATGGGGAGGCTTAGAAATGCAATACAGTTCTGTGGTTCAGTTAAACATCAGGCAGGTTTCAGACAATGTTTTACTAGAACCAGATGAATTTCTGAGCTCAAAATCCAGCATACAGAATGCTGATTAAGTTTGATCTGGTGACCATCTGTCCTTGTGTTTGTAGTATGAGTAGCTAAATGAAATTCTGGAAAAAAAGGGTTATCTTAAATACACACGGATAAAGCAAATTGAAGAAAGCCCCATTCACTGTTGCTATGTGAATCTTCTCAGCAAGAGGGGAAGATTAGGTTTGTCTCTGAAGTTACATATGCTCAAGTTCACTTATTTTGACTCTTAGAAGCTGAAACATCAATCTGTAAGTTGTGCTTTAATTGCATCTTGTGAATTTTCCTTTAACTGCAAACTAAACCCAAGCAGACAATAGATTGAGTTCCGGTGGTGAGAAATGTCTCACTGTCAGAGCAAGTCAGTATCTTGGAAGGTGTAAATTGGTGCAGCTCGATGCAATTTCTCATCCCTTCCCACTCAACTTGGGCCAGTAATCACCACAAATTGCCCCCCCCCCTTCATCCTTATGTCTAGCTATGTATCTACCCATCTTTTTACTTAGATAGAGCAAGCGACGACAATTATGAGTGGTAGCTCGATAATCAACCAAGGATCATCAAAGAGCAGAGGTGATGTCTGCCAGACTTATTTTTCAGTCATAATGGAAATTTGCTGGAGAAAAGAACAGTATGAGAAGTGATGGCATAACATAATACCCTCCTTTGAAGAGAACCAGCTAAGAGGCTGGGCCCATTGGCAGACTGAATAGAGAAGAAGAGAAAGTATTGGGAAAGGCAGAAAAATAGCACTGTGGGGATCACAAATACAGAAACAGAGACAGTGTTTGTAAAGCTTGCTAACGGAAATGGTTTTTAACACGCAAAGGCACCAACTTCTGGTCCCCAAGCCCCATCTCATGCCACTGGCTTCTTCGTGTGAAGAATCACAGGGAGTGCAAAGCAAAACCAAATTCAGTCTGTGTCCTTTGCCAGTTTTCCCCAGCTGCCCGAGGGACTTTGCTCTTTGAAAAACGGAGGGTATCTGTTCTTTAAAAGGAGTTGTTCACATGTCAGCAAGTCAGTCTGTGTACCAAAGGAAAGATGCCGAGAATGGCTGCGGGGCTCGGGCTGGGGTGCAGGACAGCTTCACAAGAGGAGGCAGCTCAGCAATAACCACAACAAAACCGACTGGCTGAGATTTGGGGAGTGCCTTGGGTGTGGGAAGCTCTCTGTTACTAAGGGAGCTGCCTGTTCCAGGCTTTCCCACTGCTTACCCTGAGCCCAACTGCTTGATCTCCTGGTAAAAGGGAAAAGTCTGCAACTGTGATGCTTTTCTGGGGGAAGAGAGAGTCACAAGAAGTCCCTTGGGAGGGGCATGAAAGGAGTATGGCATGAAGAGCCAAGCAGATGCCTTTTAAACTCCATGTGTATTGTCTTGTCTGCTCTGGTGACTCCCTGCTTCCACAGGCACACGCTCCTGCCTGCATTAATACTCATAATTAGGTGCTCATTTCCAATGGCTGAAAGGGAGGTCGTATAGACAATACCTATGCAAATGCATCTGGCTTCGATAAAATCCTGCCATTAGCGTTCAAAGTCTCCAGCTGACACAAGAAAATCCAATCATTAGGCTCCTTTCTACCTCAAACAACCCTCGGAAAAGAGCATGTTATTTGGACATGACTGGGATAAATCTATGCTTTTTACATGGCCTTTTTCTTTGTATTTTCTTTCTCTTTCTGAAGTTTAAAGAGACGCTTGTTTTTCTTGCTAATTCTTTCCTCACGGGTGCTGATAGGGATCTCTGTAACATGAGGCCAGCTGGAAGAAATTCAAACTGCTTTCTAAATGTTGTTATGATGGGGCACGGGGGATGTGTCTTTGAAGCTGCCGGGCTCAAGAGATGTCCCTGATTCAGGAGAAATGCAAGAGGCAATTAAGCTCTTTTTCTGACACAAGATTGGAGCCCCTACCTGTGAAAACACAAGCCATTGGCTGGTGTCATCCCACACCAACCTCTAGGGAAAAGAAAACTCTGGTAGATGTTATGTAGTTGATCTTTCTGCATCCTGGGAGAACAAGGGCCTTGGGCAGAGCCACCTCCTGGTACAAGGGAGACTGCAGTGTGACTGTTCAAGCTAAATAGTCCAGTTCAGGTAGAGGTGTTGAAGGTGCTTCACATCTCAGACAAATTAAGTCCTCTCTTAAACCTGGAGAAGGAGAATGAACAAGGGACTCCCCTCGCTCTGCCTTCTTGCTTCAAAAAATGGTAAATACTTCAAAAAGTCGCTTGTTGAAAGCAGAATCTGTGGCTGGCAAATGCATGAGGCAAGTCAAGGCAATAACCCTGTGGCAGGACACAGGAACTGGGAAGGTTTTCATGGAGGGTTTTTTAGTTCCTTTGCTTCTGTTTGTCCTTTCTCACTGCACTGATCGTGCTATACCTGCATGTATCCCTGCACCCATGGGAACAGCCTCCATGACACTGTGCTGTGGTCAGTCAAACAGGGGCTGTCCCATGATTAAAAGGAGTCATGTGTGGGACAGAAAGGAGGTGATGGGACCGTGGCCCTACCTTGGCATCTCTCCTCTCCTGTCTGCTCCTGCCCTGCTCCCTTTCTGGTGGCTGCTTCTCAGGTGCCGTTATTCAAAGTTGATTCTTTGGGCTGGGGAAAGGGAAGAGGGGCAAGTCCTGCTCCCTGCTTGCACAGGTAGCTCTGCTTACATTTGGTGAGCTGATCCGCTTTACTCTGTCTCCCTGACTGGATGAAAAACACCCTTATTTAAGGAGAAGTTGAAATCCTGGCCTCATGCCTGGAAGCTTCAGGTATTTAGACACAAAGCAGGAGCTTGCACTGCCTAAACACAGCCCTGCCTGCTGGAAGAACTGTTTGATTGCTCCATCCCTCTGTCTGTCAGGGAAGGCTTGTTTCTGACTCTCTCCTTCCCGTCCCTTTCTGTAGCCTGGGTTGAAAATCCCCATGCAACAGGGCTCCATCAGTCCCGTGGGAGTCCTGCCGTGTGTTCCATGAGGCACACATTGGTTATCAGCACCTTGGCAGAGATAAGGAAGGTAGACAAAGAAAGAATTCCTCTAGGGAAGAGATATTCAGCCTATTCAGCCTAATGTTGTATTACTGATTCAGTCCTAGTTCAACTCCAATGTGCAGGGGGAAGAAGAAAAAAGGCTTTCCTCAGAGCCAGACTTTCAGAAAAACCCAGTGGTTTACTGAGTGTTGGCCTTGTTTGAAAACCTGGGTTCAGTCACTGACCCCTTACAAGTTTCTTCTTCAGAGGAGAAGAGACCTGATGGGACTCTGGCATTGTGGGAGGTTGACAAGTCCTCATGAAAGACATTTGTAATATTTGGGGTCTGGGAAGCAAAAGGAAGAGACAACCAACAGCCCCGAGGAACTGGAGAGGAGGAAGCTGCACATGGTCTCTCTATCTGCAGAGAAGAATCCAGGTCTGCTTGGCTTCACCTCCCTCCCCCATCTTCCGTTTGTAGATGTTTCCTGCGCAGACGGTTTCTAGAAGCATTTTCTGGGAAGGCTGCACAGCCAAAGTTGCTTTTTTTTTTTTTTTTAAAAGCACACTTTGCAAAGGTAAAGGATGTGTGTGGGGAGCACAGAAGTATAATATGGAGGCAACAAAGTGTAAGCAGGTTACCAGCCAACTCTAACAGACTCTACATCAAATCATACAATCTCTTAAAACAGGCAGTGGCAAAAGCATCACGCTGCCTGTCTGGGGCTGGCCCCACTTGAGCTTTCTGGGGCTCTGCTCCCTCAGCTCCGTCATGTCCTGCTTTCTCCAGCGTGTGAGGCAAAACCCAGAGCAAGGAAAAGCAGGTGCCTCTGGCAACCTCCTAGCCCTGGGTGTTGCGACAGTGCCGCGGCTGTCATCACCCTGTGCTTCCCTGTCCCTCCTCTCTCCATCCACCTGCTCACTCTTGCCTTTTCCGTGGTGCTAAGAGCATTTTGGAGAGGAATGGTCTGTTTTACATGACTGTGTGTAGCAGTTTTTCTAAAGGGGCCCTGTTTCCTGGCTGAGGGCTCTGAGCACTCCTATATCTACATCTGCATTGGACATTAAATCCTCTGCCCTGGGAAGAGACAGCACATGGCCATTTTCCCTCCCCGTAGGCTATGGGGAGCTAGGCAATACTCTCCAGTGCGGATGTATTCACTTTGCCACGGGTTCACTGCCTGTGGCAAAGCCCTGGGAAGAGCTCCCTTTGTTGGATGATTGTAGGGTAGACATAGAGCTCTGAGGAATGAAGAATCCCTGCTCCTGCTCCGCAACAGGAGGTGGCACTGGGACACCATTGCCAGGGACAGCTAATTCCTATAAAAAATGGCAGCTGCAAGTACAGAAATCAGACAAACAGCTTTGGCTCTGTCCTGTTTCTTTTGGCTCCACAGACAAACAAACTAGGGTGATTTTTGACAAATCTAGTGACAAGGCAAGGTAGGCAGGTCTGTGAAAGAAAAAGTCCCCTCTTGACCATCCAGTGTCCAGTGTGTGTACTGCTTTCCAAGGGTCAAGCACAGGGAAAAAGCTTTGGAGGATCTGAAGTCCGTGAAGACCCCACATAAGAACGGATGCCAGGCTGGCCTAAAGGATGCAGTTGAGATCTGCCAGCTAACTATTTTGTTAGTTATTTTAAACAACTGACTCAGCGAGGGATGATCCCACCCAGTGGTGGCACCTGTAATTAATGCAACACACAGAACACACAGGATGAATGTCCCCAGGTAAGATCCAGGGGTTGGGTATGGCTGTATTGGGTCTGGCTGAGATGGAGTTCATTTTCCCCATAGCAGCCCTCATAGCGCTGTGCTTTGTACTAGTAGCTAGAACAGTTTTGATAACACCCCAGTGTTTTGGCTACTGCTGGGCAGTGCTCCCACAGCATCCAGGCTGTCTCTGCAACATTTCCCCCCACCAGTAAGGCTGGGGGTGGGCAAGATCTTGGGAAGGGACACAACCAGGACAGCTGACCCAAACTGGCCAAAGGGGGATTCCATACCATGTGATGCCTGCTCAGCAATAAAAGCTAAGAAAAAGGAGGAGTGGGGAGGCATTTATCTTCCAATGTTTGCCTTCCAAAGCAACCACTATGCGTACTGAAGCCCTGCTTCCCAGGAAGTGGATGAACTTCGCCTGCTGATGGAAAGTAGAGAGTAAAATTTTTGTTTTCTTTTGCTTCCGTGCACGGCCTTTACTTTCTGCTTATTAAACTGCCTTTATCTTGACCCACATGTTTGGCTATTTTTTTCCACCCTAATTTCTCCCCACTGTCCTGCTGAGGAGGGGAGTGATAGAGCAGCTTGGTGGCACCTGGCATCCAGCCAAGGTCAACCCACCACAGGCACTCATGTTGCTCTCCCTGATTGAGCCTCCTGAGACAAGTGAAAACACAGAGCAGCAGCCCAGGTTGAGGTGCCCAGGGGAAATCAAACAGAGGGAGTGTCCCGGCAAGAACATCAGCAGATGAACATGTCCTAAGAACACCCAGGAACTACCACAGACAGGAACCGCCCTGTCCTGAGCTATGCTCAGTATCCGTCTGCCTTGAAATCACAGTGTGCTGAGTGGTCCTCAGCCCCACGGGGGCTGTAGTCCAATGTCTGTAACCCTTCCTCCTCACCCGGAGCAAGTGCTCAGTGAGTCTCATTCCTCTGACTCTGGCAAACCTCAGCACCGGGAACGTGAAGCAGCCTCCAGAGTTGCCACCCTCGAAACCAAAGTACAGAATGTGTTTCAGAAAAAAGGCAGTTTGAGTGGTGTCAGCTCTGCTTGTGTTTGTTTCTACGGAAAATTGTTACTTTAATGTGAGTCATGGGAGTAATTAAGGGATAAATAGCAGCACTGCAGTTCATCAACACGCTGGTGCCGTTGCAAAAGCAAAGGGAAGTGTACGCATTCCTACGGAGACACAAATCCAGCCAGGGTGCTGGCAAAATAACTGTTCCCATCCTTTGGGCTTTGGCAGTCTCCTCTGGTCTTAGTCAGGCTGGTGTCGATCTCGAATAGTCCTACTGACGTGATTTACCAGAGAGTCAGTGAGGTTGGTTCAATTTAAGTCAGGATGCACAAGACGGGGGGACTGGTGCAGGAACCCAACATCGTAAAATGGCAGAAGCTCAGATGGCTGTTGTTTGTTAAACTTGACAGTAAAGAAAAACATACTGCACCTTTGCTGATTTTTCTTTTTTTTCCTTTAGCATGTGCCAAACAGAAAGAACTTGCAGGTGTTCCTTGTAAAAGCACTGAGCTGAATGGCAACTGTGACAGTATTTTTTTACCCCTGCAATATCACCAGGGCTGGGCTAGAGCAGGGAGATACAACGCAGGAGCAGGGAGCTGAGCAGTGCTTGAGCAGGAGGTCTGCAACCTGAGAGAAGTGAATCTGGTCCTGAAAGCAAGAGCGGAGGAAGAGGGATTCATTAGGGACCACGGATACTTTTGCGGCAGGCTTTTGTGCCTGAAGCACTCTGCCATGCACAAACGAGAAGCTTCTCTGAAGGCAGAGAAAACAATGCGCCAAGGCAGGAAATGGAGCGCAGGGCTGAGTGAGGAGGTAGACAGCGGTGGTGGTAGCGTGCTGCTGCAAAACAGGCCAGCGTGGATGGAGTTCGGAGGCGAGACAACTCCTGGATGCGGCACTGGCATGCACCAGGTGTAAGAAGGAGCCTCTATCCCGGCCATTCGGCTAAACCAGCAACTTTCCAGGCTGATCTGGAGGCTGTAGCAAGTGGGTTCAGGTGCTCCAAGTCAGACCTCACACCAATTAACTGACGGTTTGGAAAACATTTGTTAGAACTATCTTGGTGGTTCTGGACACATCTCTCTGGCACAAAGGAGCACCATTTGGGCATAGCTATTTAACATGGCTCTAGGGCTCCAGACTGCCGGTGCTCAGCAGCATGCATCATTCTGCAAGGGATGCTTGCAGCCTCCGTTCCTTCCGCCCAGCAGATATGGCACCACCGTGGGGGATGCACTGGCAGCCGCTTTGGAGGGGGATCTGAGGAAAGACTTGAAGAATAGAGCATGCCAGGAGTGCTCTGTATTTGCACCTGTCCGTGTGGAAAGATTGTTTCTCAGCTGAAATCCATACTATGGCCCCTTCCTTTACACTCCATTCTCCTTAGTCTTTGCAGATGATTTCAAGAAACAGAGTTTTCCACTTTCTAATAAGCAATTTAAATGCTAAAGGGCAGCTCCTCTGCTGAAGGCAACTGAAGCCAAGGGAGCTGTGACAGTTTATGCCAGCTGAAGCTTTGCCTTTAAGTAAATGTTTTAAACTTTCCACTAAAGAGACTAAAATAAGCCATAGCATGAAACATTAAGAGCAAAGAATGAATTCTGGAGACCAGAGGGATTTGGGAAATGAAATGAGATCCATCTTGCTGGCACATTTTCCCTCCCTGTCTATTTTTGGAATTTAAAAAATTTCCCCAGATTTGTCTTTTACAGACCAGCCTTTTGTTCAGTGATCAGCATTGAGCAGCCTCCCGTTTCACAGAGAGCAGGTGAGCTTTGGCAAGCCAACATGCAAAATACAGAGCTGGAAACTATTAATATCTTTTACTGCTGGAGTATGGCAGGGCTTGGCGCAGGTGCTATTTGTTTTCTTTAACAGGCTTTTCAGCTATGCAACTTGCAACGAAATACTAGACGAACAAGAAGATTTCTAGTTAGTGAGCAAGTTGTGATCAACCCGACTCTCCTCCAGAGCGCTGTGATGTCTGCCAGGACCGAATAGGTTTTACCTGGGGAATTACAGCGTGGGTCTGACCGCGCGGCTGCACTCGGTGTGTTTATACGGCTGCGTGGGAGGCAGCCTGGTTCTGCTCATTGGACTCTGGACAGACTCGGGAAACCTGGGCTCTCACTCCTGGCTCTGGTATGAAGCTTTCGAGGGGACCTCAGCATGTCACTTAAAGCCCAATTCTCCAGTTGGCTTGCAACCTACATTTTCCACTGACTTTAAGTGGAGCGGGGGATCTTTGTTGCTTATGAAAATTGAGCCTCCAAACACTTCAGTTCTCCCCATGTTTAAACCAAGGAAGAGAGTATTTTGAGATCAGTGGATAAGAACACCTGCGAACGCTAATACCTCTGTACCCTGCCAAGATACCAGGAGATTAAGCAAATATTTTGAAGCCCTGTAAGATCTTATGAGGCAGGTATAGGGTTGTTTGGTATGTCCAATGTATATTTTTCTCCCTCCTTTTATTTTTTTTCCACAAATGGGAGAACTCGGGCAGAGAGAGGGACTAAGACACATGTCCTTTGGTTTCAGCCATGCTGATTTGCTTTGTGAAAACTAAACTAAGAGCACCTGCACTAGCCCTTACTGTGACTCAGTGGAGGGACTCTGAACTGAGGACAAAGAGCCCATCTAACGGTGCCCTAAGATTTGGCCTGAATATCACCATAGAAGAGAGCTCTGAAAAAGCAATTAATTTTGGGAATGCTTTGTCTGGCTGCATAGTGTGCAACTGCAAACAGGATGTCATGAAGTTGTGAAGGGTTCAGAAAAGATGTGCCCTGTAGTGGGAGACTCCATCCACTCAGTTTGGGGTAGCTCATTTTAAGGAAGGTAATAGACTAACCGGAGTGTGTGCAGAGAGAGTAAAATGAATGATAAAGAGGTTTTGAAAACATGACCTGTAAGGAAAGGTGGAAGGAAGTGAATTTGTTTAGTCTAGAAGAGAGAAGAATGAAGGGAACATCATAATGGTTTTCCAATATTTGCAAAAGGGATAGCAACTCCCCTCCAGAGCCTTGGGAAGGGCAAGAAGAAATCAGCTGAATTTATAGCAAGGAAGTTTTAGACAGAACTGTAGAAAAAGCCAAGTAAAGAGAAAACCCTGGGATGGGCTACCTAGGGAAATGTCCACCGTGGGAAGTTTTTACGAACAGACTGTAGCAATCCAGATGCAAACTCAGGTGCTTTACAAATCAAACAATGGTGTTTGCAGCAAATGCAAAGATACTAGACTGTGTTGAGTGTGGGCAGATGGTTGCTTACACAAAACTGTTTTGAAAGTCACCCAGGTGTGACAGCACTGAATACCGGTTGATTCACTCAAAATTAAAGAAATATAACTGGTGTGGGGTAACAAACAGCATTCCTGTCTCCAAAATTGCTTTCAGACCTCATCTGTAAAGGCTAATGCATTCATTTCCTAATGACAAAGGAAATTACAAAGAACGGTGACTACAGTACTGACCTCAACAGTAGAGTATTACGGCACCTGGAAGGCTTTCAAAGCTGGCAGATCACAGTATAAATAATCTAATATACTGTCTGACCTGGGCTACTCAGCCTTAAGAGGATGCACCTTTTTCTTTACCTCTGTCTATTCTCCCTCTCACTTTCTGTGCCTGAAGAGTAAAAATAGCAACTTCATATACATTTTTACACTCCTAATCACTGGCTCAAGTCACTGTTCTCACAGCCCCATCTCCTTGCAGCATGGGAAATCGATCCTGTTGCACTGCATGATGGAGAAGGTTCAAGTGTGTCACCTCGTGTCTCCAGCCACTCCTCTGCTAGGCACATCCTCCACCCAGGCTGAACATGGAAACATTAGAATGGCAGAAATGCAGCATGTAGATGGAGCATGGCCCGTAAGCATGTCCACAGACACATGGATAATGGAGGCAATGGAGGCTATTCACTTATCATCCCATGCAGAAACCTACAGGCATCTCCTAACAAACACCCCAGTCCTAACTCCTCCTTTTGCAACACCTGATCTCCTACTAAATGCAAGACACCCTTGCACAAAGAGCTGTGTCTTGAATCCTGTGAGTGCTGTTGGCACAGTTTTGAAATGAGAAGAGGATGTGCTGGAAG
Source organism: Phaethon lepturus (assembly GCF_000687285.1). Lineage (NCBI taxonomy): Eukaryota > Metazoa > Chordata > Aves > Phaethontiformes > Phaethontidae > Phaethon > Phaethon lepturus. The sequence goes on along the minus strand of NW_010548148.1, from coordinate 70,123 downwards.
TGCTATTCTTCTCTGATCCTGTCCAAAGGGAAGTTCCAGTCACTTGATGGGAAGAGGCAGCAGCATCTGCAGAAGACTGCAGGTTGCTGATAATATTTGGTGAAACCCACACCCAGTTATATTATTCCTCCCTCACTAGTCCTCCAAAATGTCCTCCTCCACGGTTGTTTTCTGAACAGCACGTGGAGAAATTCTGCTAGAAGATGGTAGCACAAGCCAAAGAATGAGTCAAAAACACCTACTCATTTTAAGGAACTAAGTAGTCTGAAAGGATTGGATGCTCTTAAGACGAGAAGTGTTTGTGTGACATTGCTGCATAACAAACCATAAAATAATGGTAATAATTCCAATCTTGTAGACACAGCCTTGCTCTCTTCTCAAAGCAGGGGTAAGGTCTGTGCACAGCCAGCTTCTCTGTGAGAGCAGAGATCTGTTCTACGCTGATCTGAATTAGAATGTTCCCAGGATGGGGTTCACAGTTGCATGATAGCAACACAGCAGTATGGGGCTGGGGGAATTCGATGCAAGCACTACCCTCCTTAATTCACTGGAGATTGCCTGGCTGTTCTGTCTGCTGGCTAGAAGGGCTCTCGTTGTTTGGGCCTCGCTGCAGGGATGCCCTGTGTTAGTTCCTCTTCCATTTTTCACTTCTTTTTTTTTCCCTAGGAAACCTCTTGTTAGACAGGACTGAACGTCCTTGAAAGCACCAGTTATAACAAACAACCAGGGGCAGATCTCAGGCAAACACTGCACGAGTCAGAGGTCACAGCTGGAAGTGATTTTAGGGGAAATTTAAAATTACTGTCAAAAGCAGTTCTCTCTCATTTTAATTGTAATTGGTTAATCTCATTTTATTTGCCTTGCGGCTATGGCTGTGAAGCTTAGGAAACTCTCGGGGCCCCTGCTCTGCTCTCAGTTATCCTGGGAGCAATTCTGAAGACTTCAGCAAAGTTGGATTGGATTTATCCCTTGTGCCACTGAGACCAGAGACCATTGCTTGGAGAAGCCCTCAGCAAGGGAGGGAATGAATGTGGCAGATAGCTGTTCCTTTTTCAGAAATGAAGACAGACAAACAGTATTCACTGATTTAGCCTTCCTTATGGCCCCTCAGCTGAGAGTTGCCAGTGGCCGGTGCAGAGAGCTAAGGAACAGGATCGTTTTGTGCACATCACTCCCTTCATCCTTCCTGTGCCTGGAAGAGGGGAGGGACGGGGAGCTACAGCTGGTACAGCTGTTCTGGGAAGGCGTGAATATGGTGCCAGGATAGCATCAGCTGAGGCTTTACCCCATTGCATTTGGGAAGCAGAAAGTCAGTGGGAGCAGTCCGCTCCTGTAAACATGTAACGTGCCATGCACAGAGCTACTAGCAAATTCTCCACAAACAGGTTAAACCTATCTCTGCAGTATATCCGCAACACCAGGGCAGTGTTTGTCCAGTGGCGTCTCATCAAACTGCAGAGTGCACAGTCAAGAAATCACTCAGGGTTATCACAGCAAGACACTGCTGCAAAAATGGGCGACGTGTTAACAATCTGTGCCATGCCTGGTAAGAGTTTGGCGAAGACCTGATCGAACATGTCAAGCAGCTTGTCTGTAGCCCCTGCCTCCCCACCCTCTCCTCGGCACATTTGTGCAGTTGCGTGGAATTTGCTGCTTTGACTTGCAGGCAAGTCAAAAAGCTGTCGAACAGCGATCACATCTAACACCACTCATCATCACCATCAATTGTTCTCCAAATGAAACAGGCCGCGTCGCCAAGCAAAATGCTTGGGAAGATATTTTTCCACTGGACATGCATCCAAAATAAATACAGGAAAATCTCCTTCTCCAAGCACTTCTCCTGATTACTTTTCATTTGAATCATTAGTAAACCCAAGATACGCACACAATAGCACAAGGCTGATGAAAACCCACTTCAACATAGTGGCCCAGTTTTTTTCAGAGATTAATCCTCTTTGTTACTCTCAGCCTATGAGAAAAACATCCTTCCAGCCTATCCAAAGCCAAGACGATGCGCACATCTTCACATATGCATCCCTTGCTAGGTGGATGCTTTTTGCAGCTGGTCATTTCAGCCTTGAAGAATGCTCTGATGGGAGCTTGCCATGGTTTGTATAATCCCACATTTACTGTTAAGTCTCTGTCTGCCCTAACATGCCAGTTCTGATGAGACCCTGTTGCTGCAGGTTTGGGATTTTGCTTCAAGGTAACACCACGCTCCACCCTTGTGACTAAATCCCATCCCATACAGAAACCCAAGATTGCTGCCTTGGTGTACAAAGAGTAGAAAGAAATTATTCCCTCTCTAGGGGTTGGGAAGGACTCCCATATCTCTGTGGATGACTCCCTGGGCCCGTGAAGAGTTGAGATCTGCAATCAGGGCAGAAGCACAGGGAGAGGAGACCTCAGAACAACAGCCATGGCTTTTCCTTACTGACCAAGCCCAGGAGCTGCTGCTCTCAGCACCCATCCGTTCACTGTATTCCTTAGTGTGGTTTCAGGAAGGGTCTTCCAGGCCCATGGAGTAAGATGTGCTCTTGAAGGCTGGGGCTTAGTTTTGCCAAGATTTCAAATCCAAACCACACACAGCCTCTTAGCTTCAGTGGGTCCCACCCAAATGGCCCAGGTTGACTCAAACCTCAACCCAAGACCTGGCTCAGGCTCTACAAACAAGAGCTCCTCTCTTTCTCTTTGCCCAAATCCCTGCCTGCAGCAAATGTCCCGGAGAACCTGGCTTGCAGTTTGAGACCATAATGAAACTTATGAAAAATTCACTCAACTCCAGTAACCCAGAGATGGCAAAAGCAAATTATAGGCCTCTAGTTCCTGGCTTTTGTATGCTGGCATTGCCTTTGGATGTGCTACACTCTGTGGACAAGAAATGTTCTGGTTTGCAAGAAAACAGGCTTCTAGCCAATTGCTTTTACTTAGTGGATTTTTTAATAAATCAGTACCCAGACGCACTTGTCCCCATTTCAGCGTGACAAGACAGATGAGAACTGGATGCATTGAGCTATGGTGCAAGCAGGTGGGACTCCAAGGATTTCACCAGGCTCCCTCCCAGACCTGGCATACCAGACACCAGGCTGGTTACTTCTTTCTGTGCAAAGTATGGGTAGCCCAGAGCCACTTTGGAGGTGACTGCATTTAGAGGGAGGCTATTTCTTTCAGTCTACCCTGACCTGGGCATGCAGTAGAGCCCTACTGCTTTTTGCAGTTAGGGTGGGAGTGTTTAGATGTGAAACATGCCAGAAGCTGAAGCTACGATTGTACCACTACTTAGAGAATCAGTATTTCTAGCATCTCCAGTCTTAATTCTTAATGTAATTCACTTTCGCCTGACCTTGGATTGCTTCCTTTGCAAGAACACTGGGCTTATTCCTCACAGTCCCTCTGTCTAGCCATGAAAGCAGCCTGCGGGTTGGGGCCCTCCCTCAGTCTGCTGTAAGCTTGTCACTGGGATGCTCCCTGCAAGTGGCTTGCAGCTGGCGGCCTGGCAGGCACATGTGCTGCAGTGTCACGGCCCCGACAGCACCGGGGAGGTACCAAACCAGAGCCCTGCGCCAAAGGGGCCATGCTGTCCTCAGCTACTCTGTATGGGCTGGAAGAGCCCGGAGCAAATGGGGCTCCATCCCCTGTGAAGGCAGAGTCGCAGTTGCTGCCTGAAAAGAAAAGCCCTTTCTTCTGGCCATCTGGATGCCTGTCCTGACGAGCAGACCCTCAGCAACAAGAAGCCTGGCAGAGCTCTGCTTCACACAGCAAGTCTGGCTCAGGAGTGCACCAAGCCTGTGCCCCTGCTCACCCTGGCCAGCAAAAGCTTTGGAAATCTTTGCCCTCGCTTGCTCCCCTTCCTTTTTTCTCCTGTAGTTATATGGTGTAAACTCCCCCCCCGAGAAAGGTGCCCCTGTATGGCAGCCTCTGAGCCGCCAGTGACATCCATCCCTTATATTCTTCAACCGCACCAGCAAGGTGGTGGTGCTCTCCAGAGCTAGTGGTGACTACAGGCCTCCAGGGAAGACATGTACCTGGCATGGCTCTACCTGTCCCTTCTGCTCCGCTGGTGCCAGCCTGCATCGTAAGCCAGAGCTCCCAGGCAGGCGATGCTGTGGCAGCCCCTTGGCCAGCCTAGCAATGCCTTGGGTGAGCGGTCCCTTGACAGGAGGCCTTGGGGTCCATGGTACAAGATGACCGGGACCTGGCAGACAACTGAGATTCTTTCAGAGAAAGGCCACCCTTCAGCAAACAAGAACCCTCCCAGCCCCAAGACTTTCTTCTGTGCAAATATCTGACATTTAGTATTTTGGGCAAGGTTTTCCCCGCTGCTCGCTCTCCTTGCTCCACAGCTCACTGCTGACATTTTAAGAGCAGTGAGCCTGATCTCACATGATAAGCTAAATCCAAACCTCCTGAGGCTGCAGCCCAGAGAGCAAACAGCTCTGTTTTTCACCACTTGGAAACTGGGGCTCTGAAAGCAGTCTTCTGGGTGCACAAGAGCTGTGCTGAACTATGCAACAGCTATAGCCCGACCAAGAGTCTTCCCGTGACTAGCAGCCACCAGCCGGAATGAACACATTGTTCAGACTGTTGTCTCACAAGCAGGGCTTACAGTGATGGATTATGTTTCCGTAAAAAGCTGAGGGAGGAGGTAGCAATCATGACAGTGACTGTGGTTGGTAGGAACCGGTCGTAGCTGCAAAGGAGGAGAGGGCTGGAGCTGCATTATACTGCTTTGTTAGGGCTGACACCCCTACAAACCAGAGCTTTGGAAGAAATTTGACTTTGTGTTTTCTCCCCCTTCCCACCCTCAACCCACCGCCTTTCTCACACAACAAAAATCCTGTCTTTTGCCCAGCTGTACCGCTGGAGCACTAATCCTTCGGCTGTGGCAGTGGATTAAGTCTCGGGCTCTGAGAAAGCTGTTCCAAGGCACAGTGAAGATTTTGTTTGTCAGGGTCTAACCCATGTGCAGCTCACAGCTGCCATGGTTGTGAAATTGTACTTTTCTTTTCTAAGCAGCCCATATGAAGCAAGGAAAGCAGGGCTGTTCCGAGAGACTATTCCTAATGGTCTGAAAATAAACGCAATATTTTTCTTGGCTCATAGAGGAAAATGGTTACCTTGATTGAAATTTGGTTCTAACACAAATTTCAGACAGTAACGAAGACTATAGGTATAAGAATTGCATAGGCTCAGTTACAGAAACCTTCATAGAGTGTTTTTTTTCCTTCTTTCCCTTCTCTACCCAAAATTCTGCCTCGTATAGCTAAGAACCACCAATAGCTAGTTGGGAAAAGGAACTTTGTCTCAGGTGCTAATGTTGCAAGCCACCTTTTATTCTTTGCCATACTGACAAAAGGTTAATGAAACAGAGCTGGCATTTCATCAAGGCCAGCAGTGAAAATTAGGGACAGAGCTGCCATTAAAAATAACCAGATGCATGTGCTTCTATCCCTGACACACCGGTCTTGAAATATCTCCCTCTTGGGCTGTACAGCTTCCAAGGAATAGCAGGAAATTGCAATTGTTACACTGGCCAGAGAATGGATTTAATTTGTACTGTTTTATCCTCCCTGTTGGAAACTATCCTCTCTTTTCTTCAACGCCAGCAAAAAAGAAAAGAAAAAAATCCAACAAAACCAACACATTTCTCTATAAAACCTTCCATGCAGTTGGAACACAGCCTACCATAAAGCATGGATGCTTCCTCTATCAAAGGTATGGATTACTTGCCTTCTGCAGGGTTTCTTGCAACACATCCACATAGGTCATTCTACATGCAAATTTACAGTAGTTTAATCAAAGTTAGTTTGAAAGCCACTGGTTGGTTAGTTCAACTGGTATACAAAGCTGATGCTAGGGGTGTAGGTATATATTTGCTACAGAAAGGGCTGTTTCTTGGCATGAGAAAGAGCTGGTTTAAAGAGGTTAAAGTGCATGCTCTCTGGCCATGCCAGGGCAAAGCCAGATGATTACAGTTAAACAGTCTGCAAGAGGGAAATTAAACCGACTTTTTGGTTACAGAGGAGGGAAGAAGCAGCAGTATAAGTAACATGTCAAACTGCCCAGCAGCAATTGTCCAAGCAGAGGCTCAGGAACCCTAGCTGGTTTAGATTAGTTCGGCAGGCAGCATTTTCCTACTAAGGCTATCACATTGCCTAAGTGAAGGATCTGGGCAAGTTACGAGCATGTGCACAGTGGTGATGTTGCTTCAGCTGAAGGGCAATTACTTGTTGAGCAACCATAATTCACATTTGATCACATGTCTGTACAAGAGAGAGGTTTGCATTCATCCAAGTCACCTGTTTTCCTTAAGTAGGTACAACTCTGGGCTACGCAGGTGGATCCAGCCTTTGGAAAGACAGATTGCTGGCCTGGATAGATGACAAAGAGCTGAGGCTTTATCAGGGCTGAGCAACAAAAGACAAGTTTTTTTTTTTTAAAGAGGACTTTTGTACTCTTGTGACATCACAGTGGGAATGTATTTGGCCCTGTTAAGACTGGAAAGATGATTGCAGCGATTGAGTTACAGAGGCTTAATGAATTACTGCTCATCAGCTGAGCTGCGGTAACTGACTCTGCCTGTTGGACACACAAAGTACAATGCGTTAGCTCAAGGCTAATTTCAAGCACAGTGAGGCATAATGTGGTTACCCAGAGGAGAAGCTGGACTGAACCCATAGGCTAAAACCCCTTTGCTTTTGGAAAAATACCTAGTTGTGTTAATTGGCTCCAGCAGGGTGGCTTTAACAGCTTATCTGGCTCCAGAGCACAGTGATCCCCAAGCTCACATGAGGACTGAGGGTGGTTCCCAACTTAGAGATGTGCGGTCCTGTTCCAGCCAAACTCTGAACCCATATCGACAGCACAGTCCCTAGATCTGCACCAGAAGCGGTTTATTACTGACTCAGGAGGGAAGAATTGTAAGAATGCAGTGAATTGTTAACAGCACAAACCTGGGAGGCCTAAAGGAGGTCAGTGAGGAGGACAGGAGCTCTGCAGCGAGGCCATGGGAAAGCACTGGAGCTGCTCTGCTCCAGTGCTCCAACCCTGAGGTGATCTGGCTGGAAGCAGATGAAAGGCGGCTGGCGAGGCATGGTGAATCACTCCTGTTGGGAGCCGTTCCCTCTTTCAGCAGTGAGCGTAGCCAAGAGCTGAAGTGACTCACAATAGCAGCAGCAGCTGATGGTGGGAGACAGAGAGAGGATGGCACAGCCCTAATCAGGGCCTGCCATGGGGCCAGGCCACATCAGGTCCCATAGCACCCCCAGGGCAGGAGAACTGCAGGCAGCAGCATTCTGGCTGGGGCTGCCCTTGCCGATGTTGTTGGCTCATTACTTAAACATTCTGGCTATCTAAAGCTTTATTGTCTCTTCTCTAGAGAGGAACAGGAGCTTCAAGAAAACCTGCCTCTCCAGCTGCCTTCAGCCCTAACCTGTCAACGTAGAGTGTTGAAAGAGGGAGGATGTGGAAGGAAGAGGGGAGCAGAAAGCAGGAGTGAGAAAGTGAAGCAAAGGAGGGCACAGGACTTACAGGGGAGAGAACAATCTGGCAGGGGGGCACGCTGCTATGTTGGGGTCTGCAGCACTGTCACTCAGCGCTGAAATCAGGTGGTGATGCAGAAAGGAGTGAGAGGGTGGGTGGGAAGAGACAGGAGACCAGAAAGCCTAGCAGCAGGGACAAGCAGGAAGATGGCTGTGGCTATGAAGCAATTAAGCCTGATGAAACTGTGCCCAGAGCAATCCCTCCTCCTAGCACCATGCACACAGGCTTAGAGGACCACCATGAGGGGATGCAAGCACAGATAGGGGCTCTGGCTGCTATTTGTGTGATCTCTCCTGTGGGGCTCTGGCTTGACAGAGCCTGCAAAAATGCTCAGAAATCCTGGGCACCTTTATAATGGTCTGGACAAAATTTTCAGCAAGGAAAAAAGGCCCAGGGAAACCTGGTTGCAAGGTAACTCCACACAAAGAACCGTTAATCCTGGGCTTTGCTACCTGTCACAGTGTGTTACACTCCCCTGCAGCTGACCCCCACCGTGGAGCAGAGCCACTTTCCCCAGCAGCAGGACTGCAGTCAACGGATCTGCGGTTGTGTTCAAGAGGGCTCTTACCAAGAATTCAGACAAATGGGGAGCTCTGGGAGATGGGGCGGAGAGTAGGCAACTGTCGAACCCTTTTATAGTGGGTCCCACAGGAATTTGTTTTCCTCCTATTTTTAAGTTGAACAGGATTGAGTTTCACTGCAGGAAATAGTTCTTCTCCTCCTCCTTCCCACCCACCTTTCTTTTTTCTACAGCACATTGGAAGAGCAGTCTGCTGCCTGCTTCAGGTTTCCAAGAATCAGGCAGTCAAACTGGAATCAAAGTGCTTGTCATCTGCAGCCAAGGAAGCAAACAGAGAAGAGGTGCTCCCGTCTGCAAATACTCAAAACTTTAGGGTGCATGTGTTGGTGAGATACATCCCCATCCTTTTTGATTAGGCTGAGACTGTAATTGGGGTCTCAGAAGAGGTTTCTGTGAAGCCCCTAGAGACGGGATATTAATATCCATGGAAGCTGCCCTGCCTTCTTCCCTAGTAGAGCAATGTCACAGAAAGATCTCAGGGAGGGAGTACAATCACCTGCCCTCAAGGAATCTCTTCTGCATTCTGTCACTTGCAGAGCTGGACATTTGCAACAGCACTCAAATACAGGTTTAACTTTGCACTCCTGTTAGAAACACACACATTTAATCAGTGCAATGCTCTTAGAGTCTCCACATGCCCAGGCTGTGCTAACGACATGACACAGATTCCTGCACATTGATAAATCTGCACCTTGTTGCAGATGCAAAATGGACAATCAGCACCATACACTGGGGCTCTGGGCAAGATGCACTTAAGCCATCAGACTCAAACCTGCAGTTCAATTCACAGCCTATCACCTAGGATTTAGAGCAGGGGACTGACTAATGAACAACAGCCTGTTGGACATTTAGCTACAATACACTACCTTTTGATCCTCAGAATTCACAGCAATTTCTCACCCCCTCCTTTCCCTTTCTGCTGATACTGATCAATTTTGTTCACCAGACACAAACCCGTTCTTCCTGCACTGGGCTGAGGCAAGGCACAACTCATTTCTCTCGTTTCCCTTGCAGTGACAGTAGAGACAATGCCTCTTTTGTAAGTGCTTCTACACGCCTGGTGGAAAACCTATTGGAGACTAGCACAGTTAGATCAATAATCTCCTGTTTATTATTCCTCCTGGCATGGGATTTGCCATTACCTCTCTAGCACAGGCAATGATTTCCATTCATCTTTTCTCAGCCAGGTGTTTGCTCATTTGCAGCAGGGGGCTTCAAAAGAGACAAAGCTACAATTGATGGGAAACAGGAGGCAAGGCTGCTGCCAAAATGGGTTTTCCTCTGGGATGTTCATAGTCTTAGAAATGGTTATTACAATGGCTTTCAACAATGGTTCTACACACCTGTTAAAAAAGCCTTGCCTTTGTCTTCATTGGACCTGTCTTCCTGATGACCTTTCTTGGGTGTCTGTTAGTCAAACACTTTTCAGGTTCATATCCTTCCAATGCAACTGGTCTTGGGTAAGTAACTCCTTCCCACTCCACTGAAGGCAAAGGCACAGCTCTTCTAGAGCATGCAGGAGGGCTGTCACTGGAGTACGACAACCCCCTCAAATCTCAGGGCCTGACTGTTTCTGGCCTACAGACTGATGCTAGTGTGGTTTCAAGATGGGGTTAAAGTGCAAGAGCTCTTTCTTTGCAGCGCTGTGCACAGAGTTCCTTGTCTAGTAAGGGTGCCCAAAGGCAGGAAGACCTTCTAGGGAATGACTTCGCACAAATCAAAGCACATCTGTGCTCAGATGTGTCCATCAGCAGGTGGTAATGCTATTGAGTATACAGGCTAAAGCAAGTGCCTATTGATAAACCCAAAACACAGAGTCCATCAAAGACTCATCTGCAGAGACCTGTTTCAAGAAAACTTAAGTAGATGTCTGCTCTTATTACTTCTATTAGAAGACCACAGAATAACTAAGTACATGCATTGCCTGGGCATCACAGATTTAAGGATTAAGGTAGGTAAATTTGTTGTAACCAACCTCAGATACCTTTCTGCACAACTGCATTGTGTGATTAGAAAGACTGAATACCTGGGCACATACACAATTCAAAGTATGAATTCACTTTGCCTGTGTCTCTATCCTTTGTACATTGGCTTACCCTAGAAGGGTCCTACATTTCAATCAGTGTAAGGAATCACGTGCCTTTAGTTTCCAGGGGCCTTTATTTTCTTATCTCCAGTCCCACTACCTTCTGGCTCTGTGAGTTAGTAACGATGGACCCAGAGTCAACATTTAAGGAAAATATGATGCCTTTAGTTTCCAGGGGCCTTTATTTTCTTATCTCCAGTCCCACTACCTTCTGGCTCTGTGAGTTAGTTAGTAACGATGGACCCAGAGTAAACATTTAAGCAAAATATGAAAGGGCATATCAAATCTAACCAAGTTCTTGGTTTTTGCTCTTGCGTAGAACTTCAGAAACACCCTCTCCTTTCATGTTACACACTGTTCTGGCAGATACGGCCACCTCCCTAGAGCTGGGTATGTTTCATGGACGTAAAATCTGAATGGGGCTGAATCTTTCAGTTTTCATTAAGTCAAATCTCACCATGAGTGTTGCAGCAGTGAAGTTGATGTGGCCAGCCTTCTGCAAAATACGTTGGACTAGAAGACTTCTTAGGACTGTCTGCTATTATTAGAGCCACAGTACTTCCCTTTTTCATTTACAGGAGGGCAAGGAGGATGCTTTGTTGTGAAGTTTATATGGTGGAAACTTGGAGTCCTGAAAACTGAGCAAGACACACAGGACAAACTAAGGAGATCAGATCTGAATTTGCAAAACAAACCCAGCTGGTAGAGGGAAAATGGGGATTACAGCAGACACAGAGTGAGAGTCCAGCTGGGGAACAGACCACAGTTATCTTGGAGGAAGAGAGAACTTTTCCAGCCCTCCCTTCCCAGCACTTTCACTGCAAAGCCTCACAGATTTTTGAATTACAGCTGCTCTCTTCCTCCTCCACTCCCGTGTGGACTGGCTGTCTGGGACATGATCTCAGCTCTGCTCAGGTCCCACTAGGTTCTCTCTGCCCACAGCTCCCAGGCTCTGGTAACAGATATCTCTGAGGCAGAAGATGAACCCGCCATGTTGAGGTTATTTCAGTTCCTTCCCTTTTGTCCGCCTTCAAGGGCCAGTAGGGGCTCCTGGAAAGAGATCACCCAGCCTGTCTGGGGTCCTCACCAGGGAACAACCAAAGTCATTGCTGTTCAGACACTACAAGCCCTGGACTCTCACTAGTAGAACAATATTGCTGCCTCGATCACAGGGATTCACTCTGGTAATCGTACACAATATCAAGAGCTGCTTGGCAAGATTCACATCCCATGAGCACAGGGACAGTTCCTTTCGTACTACCTATGCCCTCCAAAAAAGTTGGAAAGGAGCTGCAGTTAAGCCCTTCATATTTCTCTGCCTTCCAAAGAAATGGGCACAGAGCCTGGGCTGCTGGTGCCCAGAAAGCCAGGGGCTACCCCCACTTCAGCAGGCCAGGAAAGCCATGCCCTCAGAAGAAAGTGAAGAACTCTGCAAGTTAGAAAAGGAAAAGGAGGCTAAGTATCTTAGCTGCTGGCTAAGTATCTTCATTCAGAAGTTATTACTTTGTAAATACAGCTCTTGCTATATTTTTGCCCCTTGGCATCATAGAGGAGCTATAAATATAGCTACCAGTTACACCAAAGTCTGGGGAAGGTGCTACAGCCTGCCTTAAAATGTGGGCTGGCACCCCTGATGTGCAGAACAAGAATGTGCTGTTCCTTTATACAGGTCTTAACCTTTAAAGCCAGAGGGAACAAATGCCCACAGACCATTTTATCATCGGGAGAGACTAGCAGGACCTCATCTACATGCTTACAGCCCCATAATGTTTTTCCGTGAACATTTCCAGCACACAAACCGCAAAAGAACATTTTCATGCTTGGAACACCACTGCAGCAGGAGACTCTGTCCTGAGGAGGGATGTCCAGGGTTGGCTCACAGCCAGCCCCGAGCACATCTGGGTGCAGGAGAACGTAGGCAGCGAAGGGCTAGATCCTCCAGTTCAACCTTCAGAGCATCTACACAGTTCAGTGTTGCTTGAATCAAATGCCAGCCCTGCTGAGGGAATGGGGACCCCGAGAGATTTATACAGACACTTTGGAGCAATTCAGCAGTTTACCACTAGGCAGCTCATGGGTAAGAACATACCTGTAAAATACCATGGGCAGAAAAATGGGCTTTTGTGTGTATGTGTGTGTGCAGTAGGTTCATACTGATAATGCTGTCTGGATTTGCAACTGTCTAGACAATGGGAAAATTAGCATCATGAAACTGGATAGTTTTGTGAGATGCCCAGCCAAATCTCTGGGAAATATTTTTGTAATGGTTCTCCTCAGAGGGAGATACGAACCTGAGCCGTCCATTAGAGAAGCAGCTCTTTTGTCTTGCATGCTGGTGAGGGATAGAGGGGTTTTACTGAGCCCACCGGGCCTCATCTGCCATCTTTTCAGCCAGATGCCGGGTGCTACTGTGCAGGAAAATAAGCCCACAGCACAAGCATGGCAAATGAGCTTTCCATAGACTGGAGCTGCTGCTGCTTTTCTGGCATGGAATAGGAATTTCATCCTAAGAACTAGAGGCTAAGACTGCATGAACAGTGGTTTACCTCTGGAGAAAATCAATTAAAGGCCAGTGTCTTCCCAGCCTGTTTTACTGCCTACAGTAAAGTCCAAAGGATTTCTAGGCTGCAGGATTTAACTACTGCTCTTGATGGGGTAAAAGCTCACGGAGACCATGCAAGACTCATTCTGAGCCTCTTACCTGATGCCCTGGGACCACAAGGCTTAGAGATGCACAGGGATCTCTCCTCCACTCACCTGACACAGGAAGATGTAGCAACAGGATTGTGCTTATGGCTGAGGTGGGAAGTGCTTTGTCTCCATGGCCTCTGAGAAAGTCCCTTCTCAGAGCTGTAAGGCCAAGTTCTACCATGGTGGTACTTGCTCCCATAACAATCCTAGAAGCACTGGTCAAACTGAACAGAGTTGCTGCTAGTGGGAAGACAGAGGCAGGCAGGACCTGCCTTTCCTCAGATGACAGATAAGTAAGGTTCTTGTAGCGTCTCCATCCCTGAGAAAATTGGAACAGCCTCAGATCTCAGTGGTCCTTGGGAATCCCTACACAAAGGTAATAAGCCTGCCGCAGCTGTGCCCTCCTCAGAAAGGCACCAATGTCCACAAGGAGAGAATGCCAAATCCAGACTCAGAGGTATGCTTCCCCTGACTAGCGTTTTGTTTCAGGTTTTCTGGTACCTTTTAAAAAAAAAAAAAATCCACAAAACACAGAAAACAAACCAACATTCCCCCCACCCCCAACCCCTATGTGAACCAAAACACCAAAAATCACATTGCACTGCTCTTGGAGCTAGTGACCAGCTGCAAAGATCAAGTTGGGTCTAAATTGGAGTTTTGGCCCAAAAAAGGCTTTCTCTCTAGTTCTGCATCCCAGCAAACACAATGTTTGTAGGTTGATGATGTCTAAATACAAGAAGATTGAAAGGGACAATACACAATTGATGAAAGAAAAAAAAGAACCTCCAAAGCACATCCATTAATAACTGAGGACAATACATCAACACCTTCCATTGTTTCTCTGAGAAGCTTCAAAAAAGGCAGGGGAGACCAGACAACAAGCACCTCATCTTTTTAGAGCAAAGATGTTATCTTCCCCTGGAATGAAAGAGCTGTCGATTCATCTAAGGACAGCAGAGTTTAAGTAGCAGCTCAATATTATTGATGATTGTCAGCCAGGGAACCTTTGGCTTGGTTTAGCTTGTGGGAAGCCTTGAAAAACTGCTCCGAGTTTTCAGTGGATGTGTTCAAGAAATAAACAGAATAATATTTGCAAGCCCTGCGTAGATTCCAGGAAAATGTGGTGCTCAGACTGGGGGCTTCTCCTCATGAACAGAGGTGAAGACTTTCTTTCAGTGTCAACAATGACAACCAAGGGTCTGGATGAAAAACACAGAAGGACTTGCAACACAGGAGCTGAAGTTGCCATGGGTCGCTTTTACAGAGAACTGGCATTTTCTTCTGTGAGGGACTGTGTGATGTTTCTGGATACTGTTCAGCAACAGTTGAAAGAGTCCTCTGGAACAAGACTGCATTGTGGCATCGGGTTTTCAAAACAACAGACCTGGCTAATCCAAGGAAGGAGATGTCCAGGGAGGGCTAAGTTGCTGTGGGAGGTGGTTCTGGTAACAAAGCCAGAGACACGCTGATGCTAACAGGAAAGTACCAGAAGAACCAGTGCTTACTTGCATATAGGCAGTCTGGCTGTCTGGGGATTGAAGCTGATGCACTTCTGCAGAGCACTCACGGGAGGAAACTTAAAAGAGAAGCCAGAGCAGAGGATGGAGCTAGCAACCTTTTCTGTGCTGAGAAGAGACCTGTGGCATGGGGACACTGCTGATCCACAGCCAAAGAGCAAAGACTTTGAAATACAGTGCAGCATGCAGGAAATAACTGACACACGTTGTGTTTTCAACCAGGTCTCCACGCACCTGATAGGTGTATGGCGAGAACCAGATGAGACACTGGGGATAGAAACAGGTCTCCCTCTCTGTCAGGGCACAGCTAAGGCACTCGAAGCTGAAGGAGACAGGTCATGGGGTGTACTGAACATGAGAATCTTCTTTCACTGATCCCACCGTGACTTCTGGCAATCTGGAAGGTAGAAATCAATATCTGCTTAAGAGAGTTTATTACAGTTATGCTGGCCTAGCTGAATTTGTTCTGACTAAGAGATGGTGGAAGCATAGGATAGAGAATATTGGGTCATTTGAGTAGCTGTCATGAAAACTGT
>NW_010548148.1:41705-55140 GCF_000687285.1 Phaethon lepturus | reverse complement strand
CAGCAGGAAAAGACTGACTACGATGAAACCAGTCATGAAGGGCCTCAAAATGGGTGCACTGAGCTGGTTCATTTAAGGAGATGGTGAGTATTTGGTCTGTGTGCTCAAATGCCTCAAAAATCAATAGTCGCTTTAGGGAAAAATCTCCTAGCTCCCTGTCTGGCCCTGATTTTTGATGAGGTGCCCCCAATACAGTGACACACATGATGTAGAGCAGCACCATAAGAAACACAACCTGGATGCAGAAGCTAGGCCAGAAGCAAAACAGGTAAATACAATCTAGTGCTGAACTGGTTTGCAATATTTGGGGTTAGCTCAATGGTCCCAAAGTGTTATACTTTGCCAATATTGACTGAAGTGCAACATTTGTGTTTTCTTGACAGAAACATAAAAAAAGTTGCTACAACAACAAAAAGTCCCAGGGAAAGGGAACACAAATGTCTATATGCTCAGGATTTTAAACAGGACGGCAATTTTGCTCTGGAGATGAGTGCAGAAGCAGTTCAGAGAAATAAAAGCCGCTTCCCCCCCCATTTTTTGTCAGAGGAAGATAGTGATTAATACCATTCAGATACTATTGAAAGAATTTCCTACCTATGACAAAATAATGGCACCAGAAAGTTAACATTCTTGTGCTGCAGATTCTGTTGTTGTTTGACTTTTCTGAGCTATTTCCTTGCTCCCATCCATCACAACACTGACTGGATAATTCCTGCCCCCCCTCCAGTTTTTGTAGAACTAATCTTTTGAGTTTTGTGAAGTTGATCTTGGCTCATGGCACACACCCCACATCTGTTTTCCTAGGCCTTACCATTTGACTCAGAATGATTGCATTTTAACTTCATCCCCCCACTGCTACCGTCAAGTTTAAAAACAAAACTAAATACTCCCACCACCACCAAGACGTACCTCATGTCTGGGAAGGCACATGTCCCCTCACCTCCTGGTACTGAATACTGAAACGTTGCTGTAAGAATGTCGACTGCTTATTTATTATTCTTTAAGATGATATGGTGTGAACTGACAGCATAGGATAAATACAATTATTCTGTATGAGTGAATTTTCAAAGCTTTCCTTTTGGTTCTTATCCAAGATCCTTTGAAAGCACATCGTTAAAGATAAGCACGCATGCAGACCAGGGGGATGTGACATTTCTTAAGCTGGTCATGTTGTTTTTGCTACCTTTTGAAATTGAGGCCTGAGAAACTGCCCATCCCTGTTTTTGGGCAAACTGCCACACACTTCCAGCAGAACCTGATTTTGGAACTAAAAACTTCACTACTGCATGCCCCAAAGCGACCAGTGACTTGGCAGAACCATCCCCAGACACTGCAAGAGACACCAAACATTCAGGTGGAAGGTACAAGCTGCAAAGTTTGGTCTCTCAAGATTCAGACTTTCCCAAATTGAAGCTTTTAAAACTATTAACCCTCTCTGAAAAGCTCTTTGCTTCTTAGCACCTTGCTGAATTTCAGTTAGGGTGATTGGAAGGGAAAATGCTTAGTTCAGTAAGGCAACGTCTACATTAGAGGTGGGATACGTTCAAGCAAGAGTGCGTCTGTTGGGCACGTAGTCATAAAACCTCTGCTGGAGCTCTGCAGACTCATGACCTTCAGTTAAATCTGGCTAGATATATCTGGTCTGGATATGCTTTCTACCATTCTGCATCTGGTAAGACAGTTAATAAATACTTCTTTCAGCATCATCTTTCCTGTGGTATTTTGCTCATTCTAATTCTGCTGCTAGGCAGAACTCAGAAATGCAGGAATGTGAAAGTTAGAGAGGAAGGTTTTGTCCCAAGTGCAAAACATTAAATCTGGACTCCAGTACACATTTCCTTGGCTGTGGGAGTCAAAGCCCAGAGACCAACAGAAAAGATGAAAGCCATGGGTTAAAGGCAACTCCATGCCAGGGTAACCCCCTTTACCTGGCCCAACTCTGAGCATTGCAGAGTTCTGACAATTTCTGCTTGGTTAACCCAAGAGCAGGATGGGTACAGAGCTGAAATGGTGACACACTTCAAAAATGAGAAAAAGAAAAAAGGAAAACGAGGAAGTGAAGAGAATTTTGCTCGTTGGTAATTATTCTGAAAAATGAACAATGAGGGAAATGGCTTTCACAGGGGAAAACCACTATGATTTGGAAAAAAGGTAAAGTTTTTAAACTCTTACACAGAGTAAGCTCTCTGGCTGCAATTAGGAAATGCTAGCTCAGTCAGGCATGGAGAGTGCTTCCTTGCCAATGTCCGAGTCTTGTTTTGTCTCTGATAATTTCCACATTCTGCTTTTAAGAGACAGCTCATGTTCAGTGTTAAGTGTGTCAATATATAAGGCTAAATGCTGTCCTGGCATATTCTGACCCTTTGGAAAAAAAAAATAAAAGAAAAAAGGAGGGGGTCAGATTTTTTTTACTGTCAGATTTATTAAAGATGATAATTCTTGGGTCTGGGCTGCACACTTTAAGCCATGTGACTTTTGCCATCATACTTCACAGAAATGCACCCAGAATGCTATGCTGGAAACAAAATTTGAAAGATGGATTAGGAGCAAGGGTCCATCTTTCTTGCTTTTGTCCTTGCACTCCTCCTCTAGGCTGCTGGGCTTGCTCCAGGTTCTCCAGCCTATTGCAAGGTGTAGTGGTAGTGTACGGAACTGTATTTGTTCCTTATAGCTCCTCACTGTATAAGCAAGCCTGGAGTCAAGAGAAATCCATTCCTTAGAGTTATTCCTTCAAGGGATTGTGTCAAAACAAAGAAAACTATCAGAACAGCTGCATTTGAACATCTCTCTCTAGATACGCTCTTGGCCACGGCAAGGAAGAATTTGGAGAGATGGCTGTTGGACTGACATTTGTATGCATTTTAGTGCAGCATAACACATCAGGCCTCCTTGGAAGTGAGCCCTCCTCACTTCACCTGGTCCAGAGTTCCTTGTGTCTCCTTGCAGCAGGTAGCCCTTGAAATAAAGACAGCTCCAAGCCACACTGCTACTTGTATAGACTGTTCTTCTCCATCTTACTCATTCCCCTTGAACCTCTTATATTCACTCTTTTTCCCCGCACCAAAAATAAAGATCCTTGAGACAGTAGGTGCATCTTGGAACAACTAAGAGACTCTAAAGCTCCAGACTTTGAAAAAATCAGGTGCAAAGCAGGAGCAACACATTTGCATTAGAGACCTGAGTGTAGCACTACACAAAACACCAAAAGCAAGAGAGACAAACATTGCTTTTTTTAAACTACAGATGGGCTGCATTAACCACAAAGGAAACTCAAGAAGAGCTCATGTCTGGAAGCAATAAAAAACATTTGCATAACATGCATGGTGCATTCAGTGCTAGCAGGAGGTGCTGGATAGAGAGTCCAACAGGCTGGGGACCTCCTTTGTCAATGAGAGTGCAAATCTAGAAATCCTCTCCCAGAAGTGGCCTGGAAGCACTTCCTCAAGGAAGAAGGTGGGCCAGTCTCCCAAGCGCAGGTACCGTTTCACCTTTTAGAGAGTCAACCCACTTTCCAGGTGACCCCTGCAATGCATGACAACCATTTTTGAGATACCAGAAGTAGATACACGGAGGAAATTCATAGGAACCAAACAACTATGAAAAGTTTTACCTCCTAAACCTGTGCTGGAATTAGGACACAAAAGTGCCCTAAGTGGTGGTACAACAACCTAGCACAGAACAACATCACAGGCTGAAAGCTGCATAATTGCAGTGATAGAAATATGCTGGTGTAGCAAAACCAGTCCTGCTCTCTGCACTAGCATGGAGGTTGCCAGCACAGTTTCTCTCCACCACTGTAGAGTGTATCCTTCACACTTGCTGAGGTTGCAGTAAGTCCCAGCTATTCTCTACTGCAGGCATCAGTCAACTGCTGATGGCTAGAGTCAAGAGAACTTAAACAAAGCCATCCCACAGGTCATGCTTATTTATCTACTGTCTTACTGCCTTTTTTCTTCAGAGGATGACATGACTAAGAATGGATACATCAGTGCAGCAACAGACAG
This sequence comes from Phaethon lepturus, assembly GCF_000687285.1. NCBI lineage: Eukaryota > Metazoa > Chordata > Aves > Phaethontiformes > Phaethontidae > Phaethon > Phaethon lepturus. The sequence continues at coordinate 51,136 of NW_010548148.1, read as the reverse complement.
GATCATCCAGAGCCACGTCCTCACACACTGTTGCCACGTGTAACATTGGGGCACAAACCTTCTCCTTTAACATAAATAATAAGGGCCTGTGTTTTTTGGAGCAAGGGGAGTGTGGCCGAGATTCTTCCCTTACTGACACACCACAGTGCTAAGCTGCTGTGGCAGGCACCAGAAGCAACAAATGTAAAGTCAAAGGCATTATGATCTAAGGAAGGGCTGGAGAAACCCAAACTGTCATAATAACATAAGCCAGAATTCATTGTGCTTGTTAACCAAAAAGAAACTACTGATATGCCAGTTTCCACCCATAAATAGCTATAGTTGAGGGTCTGAGTTTATAAAATGTTGAATGACTTACCATATGTTGCACTGGATGGTTTTGGTCGGAAGTCCACAAAGGATCAGTTAGACAGCAATTTCTCCTGTTGAGACAAAAACTAAGAGGTAGAAACTGCCTTGCCAAACCCAGAAGATAAGCACAAAGACACATTGTTTTAAATCACAGGGGAGCAGAGTGTGCTGGAACATATAAGGAACAAAGCAAATACAGACTCTTTGGGTGTTTAGACTACAGCCTGTCTGCCTTTTTCCAAGTTGGGTTGAATGAAAAAGCAATTTACAGCGAGTTCAGGATTATTGCAGACATACCAGAGAGTCCCAGCTGCATAGCCAGTTGTTTAACCTGGGAAAGCCAGCTCATTTACAGGTAAAGGTTCCAGGTGTTTACAAGGCAATGAGGAGACGTAGCTTGAACAGTGCAGTAGTGAGGAGTTGGCTCACAACAGCTAGCCCTTGTCCCTGTTCCCCCTCTCTGCCATTTCATGTGCTAATGCCCAAGTCTTTTGGCAAATGGGTCCCACTGCATTTTCTGCCTTTATCTGGGATAGATTTATCCCTGAAGACATGGGGGGAAGGGCATAGTGGTGTTCCTCAGGAGTTGGTATTAGGAGCGACGCTGTTTAGCATCTTTTTCAGCGACATGGACAGTGGGATTGAGTGCACCCTGAGCAAGTTTGCCAAAAACAACCAAGCTGTATTGTGTGGCTGACACACTGGAAGGAAGGGATGCCATCCAGAGGGACCTTGACAGACTTGAGAGGTATGCCTGTGCAAACCTCATGAAGTTGGACAAGGCCACGTGCAAGGTCCTGCACATGGGTTGGGGCAATCCCAAGCACAAATACAGGCTAGGCGGAAAAAGATTGAGAGCAGCCCTGAGGTGAAGGACTTGGGAGTGTTGGTTGATGAGAAGCTCAACATGATGTGGCAATGTGTGCTTGCAGCCCAGAAAGCTAACAGTGTCCTGAGCTGCATCAAAAGAAGCGTGGCCAGCAGGTTGAGGGAGGATCATTGTCCCCCTCTACTCCACTCTTGAGACCCCACCTGGAGTACCGTATTCAGCTCTGGGGCCCCCAACAAAAGAGGGACACAGGCCTGTTGGAGCAAGTCCAGAAGAGGTCCAGAAAGAAGACAGGAGGCCTGGAGCATCTCTCCTATGAAGTCAGGTTGAGAGAGTTGGGGGTTGTTCAGCCTGGAGGAGAGAAGGCTCTAGGGAGACCTTATAGCAGCCTTCCAGTACCTAAAGGAGGCCTACAAGAAAGCAGGAGAGGAACTTTTTACAAGGGCATGTAGCATAGGACAAGGGATAATGGCTTTAAACTGAAAGAATGTAAATTTAGGTTAGATATAAGGAAGAAATTCTTCGCTATGAGGATGGAGAGGCACTGGGACAGGTTGCCCAGAGAAGTTATGCATGCTGCATCTCTGGAAGCATTCAAGGCCAGGTTGGATGGGGCTTTGAGCAATCTGGTCTAAGTGGAAGGTATCCCTGACCAGAGGGGTTGGAACTAGATAATCTTTAAGGTCCCTTCCAACCCAAACCATTCTATGATTCTATGGTCAGCAGGAGACATCCCACATTTCTCCTGGGGATGTTTCTCTGCCAGGGGTTTGCTTAGTTCTTGTGCTCCGAGCACCTCATTCACCACCAGAAATAGGTCTAATATCCAGGTTTTAAACTTGTAATTCCCTGGACTGGAACCGATAGGTGAAGGTGTGTAAGGGGCATGGAGAAACATCTGAGGCACTACAGATTCTCCGCATAGGTTGCCAAGTAGATTAATCCTGTTGCCCTCCATGGGAGAGGCAGGTTGTCTTAGTCACAGAGGACTTCAAAGCAGGTCCAATTTGGAAAAGGGGAGAACCAAGGGTGCACATGAAGCTGGGAAAATGGACTGTGACACAAGCTTCCTCACAGTGCACCATGATGGCAGTGAGCAGAGGCTCTCAGGAAAAAGGATGAAGTTCTCCTTTCCAAAGGATTTTGATTTCACTTTAGTTGGGCCGTTGCAGACTTCCAAGCCCCACACACCCTCCACACTGAGAGGGCTGCAGTTGTGATACACTATTTATCTGTAAGAAATGCACACATACATTCTTTCCTCAGGACCCAGGGCATCTTCCAGACCCACCCACGACCTCCACACAGAGTCAGCATCCCTAATTTAGCGGTGGGGCTGGGCTAGGGTGGCACCATACAGGGAGTAGGTAGAGGTGGTCTCTACCAGTGATCAATGCCTGCTGTAGTGGCATCTGAGATTCAAGTTCCTTCTGCCTTTGCTTCTCTTCCCCTTTGCCTGCATAAACTGCAGGTTCTTTGGGGCATGGCTTATCTTTTATCTTCTGCAGTTGCAGACAGCATTGCCACACTTACACCACGGGTGCCAGTATCAGCCAGCAGAGCAACAGGAGGAGACTTTTGCTCACAGTAGTTACTCCCAATTTATCCCAGCAATAGATCACTCTGGGACATATCCCCAGTATATTTGCCAAGCTTGTTAAAACAAACATCAGGAAGCTCCTTGAGGCAGGTCCCCTGGCTTCCTAGCTCTCAGATAGCTCTGCCTCACCAGCTCCTGAAGGTCTCAACCCACCAGTTAAAAGGCAAGAGGGGAGCAAACAGCATTCGTTTTGTGTGACATGGAGGGCTGAGAAAATTTGGAAGAGAAATTATCCAAAACAAAAAGCGGTGCAAAAACAGATTAGGAAACTACTGTGCCGTGACTATTAATGAAGCGATAGAAAATATCAATCACTCCCCAGCCTCTGAAGCTTGCTGTGAGAGAAGAATTAGGAGATTTTATGTTCCAAGTACCAGGAAACCACAGGGCCCTGGTGCCTAGTTCTCAAAAGAACACTGTTTGAATCACAGGGAAGAAAGCAGAGTGCTGCAAAGAGAGCCAAAGGCAGAGTTTAAAAATAGCAGCTTTCAGTTTTGTTTCTTTTTCTTCTTCTTAAGTGCCTGGATACAGGATCATGTCAGAGGGTGGATAAAGAGAGCAGACCAGCCCCTGTGGAGAGTGAAGTCTTCCTGAATACAGTACTGCTGATCAGGGGGTTGTGGGCTGTTCATTGTGCATTCCAGTCCCTCTGCCCCCAAAGGGACTAGTTTCTCCTGACCTACTGTGCCCTCCGCCCAAGAGAAGGGCACTGGGGGAGTGGGAACTGGGCAGCTTAACTTACCCCATCAGTGCATGCAGGAGCCAACACAAATGAGCAGAGCTAAGGGCTGAATGGGTGATCTGAACCATTCCCTTCTGGACACACGCAAGGCCCATTTCCCATAGCGTTAAGGACACTTTTGAAATGCTGTGCGAGGAATGAGATTTACTGACATATTTGTGCTAATGCTCTGGGTCTGCGTGCAGGGGGGAATCGTGTCTGGCTGCTGTACACCGGCAAGTGTGCTAAACCAAGAGATCTGAGTTCTGATGCTGCTCAAATTCCTCCATCCCCTCTGACTCTGCACCAGGCCAGATTCACAGCACCTAGCAAAGCAACCAAATGTGGAAGCTGGATGTTGGTACCATAGACAGGCAAAGGAGACTGAGCAGTATCTCCTGAAATGGATAGTAAAGCTTTAGGTAATGCAGTGAAGTACCAGTGATTGTTTTAAGGCAGAAACAGGCAGGGTCTGCAGAAAGAAATGAGGTCGTCTCATCAGAATAGATGGAAAACCAGACATGTCTTTAGGTCGCTGATAGAAGGCAAAGCTCCCTCCTTGCAGGGAGGCGGGATGCCCCCTTGGGCCTTTGCCCTGTCTGTGGAAAGAGGAGAAAGTCACAACTGATGCTCTGGATAAGGCTGTGTGCATCTGACTCCCCAGGGAAGTCCTGCGTGTGTTATGACTCATTGCTCAGAGGACGCTCTCAAATCTAGAGAGGAATAATCCATGCAAAAAGGACAGCAAGTGCAAGGAGCCATGTAAAACACCTTTCCTCAGTTAGCAAGCATACACACAAACCCCTTTCCCCAGCCAGCTCAGGGACAAAACAATCAAGTTTTTCACTGGTATAAGCTATGATTCAAATGGAGGGCAGAGGGAAGAGAAATGGTGGCTCTGTCACTTGGTTAAAAGTAGTACGCAAATCACTTAAACCTCTAGCAACAAGTCAATCTCACAATATGTTGGAAGTTCATTGTCTTCTGTCACTGGCAAGGCCTTCTGGGCTCTAGTGTAGAGAGTGACCAACTAGCACATATATCACACAGCATTCACAAACATTCAAATACAGTTTAAAAGCAAAACCCTAGTACTGATAATTATGCTGACCATTCAGTCCTCAAGGAACATTTTAGCTTTACAAATATGCAGAAAAATCCTGACCATGTGGAATCCCAAGTATTTCCTTGTAAAGAAGTTTCCACTGGAATGTCATCTGTTCATGCTGTTATTTGAGATGGGTAGCTGACACAACCAACTGGACTCCATTGGCCTGTGTGGCACAGAGCTTTTCGTTCCTGTGGCTCATAAGATGGCCTGGGAACCTAGTAGTCTCATGGGCCGATGTAACTGCCTTGTCATGTGCACAGACTGTTAAGCAGCAAACTTCAAAAAAGCTGCTCACATGGGGTTAAAGAGCCTCACATGTCCTAGAGATGCTTTGAGAGAGACCTAGGGTAACTTACCCTTGCTGCTGTCCTTCAAAAGGATCAAGCCAGAATGTACTAGGAGCAAATCTAGTGGTGCAGTGTCCTGCCTTCCAAGTAGGCCTGAAAGCTTTTATTATGCAAGACAGTCTTTAAAGCACAACCTCAGTTCCAGTTCATCCAGTGCTTCCCTCCCTCCTGTTTAGCCTTGCAGGTACAAAACCTCCTTCAGCCCAGCTGGCCTGGGATTTTCCCTTGCTCAGCTTTCAGTGGAGATTACTATGACTGCTGACAAAAGCAGTGTACAAATGTCTTATAATGCAACCCTAATGGTAGAAGAGCTCTAACCAGACTGCCACTCCAGTGACTTCTTTGTAGTTTCTTCACTTATAAAAGACACGAGCTGGTTGGGACATGGCAAAACAGCCATCCTGATAGGGGGAGGCAATTCGGAACAGGAGCAGGATTTCATACAATGTTCTCCTCTCTTAAATGTAGACATAGCAGCAGATTGGAAAAAGCAGGTGACCAACTACAGTAAAGTTACTATAAAGCACAGGCAACATGAAGCACTGCATTTTCTCATTTGTGGCTGGGAAGACAAATTTACCATCAAGCTTCTTTTGGAGAACAGTAGGGGAAGGCTCAAAGCAACATGCTGCTGCATGTTCATCTACTATTGCAACCTCCTAGCACACATCCCAGGACTTTCTTGTACTTTTTAGCCCTCAGCAGTTGTGAAGTACCAACAAATACACATACGCAAGCCTGGGGAACTTTCTTTTTTTCTGCTGGAAGACTTCAAAAGGTTTCACAAAGGCCAAAATGAAAAGGAATTTGGATGTTTCCTAGACAAAACCTTGTTTCCATTCTGCAGGAAGTGCTGATGTTTGGAAGACAACCAACCAAACACACTCATTGAGAGATGGTACAAGAAATTTTCTAGTTTGTCTCTGCCAATGCTTTGACCTTGCCACAGCGACCAGCCAGAACGTTCTGGAAAGCTCTCAATACTTGGGAAAACAGTGGCACCATTCTACCATCTCTCATGCAAAGCAATACATGAACACATTGTACTTTTGGAACAATTCTGGCCGTGGCTGCATTTTGGGGCTATGAATGCAGACAGCAGTGGAGAGGGGCACATGAGAAGAGTAGTAGTGAAAGCTGTCAGTAATAATGGATGCTATTTTTTCCCAGAGTCCAATATAGCTGCTACGAGGAAAAAGTCATGCACAAAGAACACTGCCTCATGCTCACACTTCCCAGGTACATCCTGGATTGAAACCCTCATGGATTCCTGTACCCCTTAGTGCTGGCGGCAGAGTAGGTTTTCTTGGGGTTTTAGAGACCAGCAGTACAAAGCTACATCTGAGAGCATGACGCTGTTAAGATGTATTGCAATACAGCAGTGGAAAACAGAGTCTCTGGCACAACTAGAAACGTAACAGTTTTCCAAGAACTATTTCACTTTATGGAAAGGATGCAGCTGTGAACATGCATTTTGTTATGATAGAAGGAAAAAAAGCAGCCAACACCATCTCCTAACATATCCAGTGCAAGCATCTGTGTAACCCAATAGTTTTTAAGCCCAGGGCAAGATGTTGCATATTTAGAAATCTTGAGGCAGAAAGGAAAAAGGCCTTTCAAGGAAGTGGCACTTAAGTTTTCCTTGCAACTTCTCTGTGTAGCTGAATTACAATCAAGGGATAATCTGAAGTAGCCTTGTGTATTCTGATCAGGGATCCTCCATAAAAAAATCTTACCGAAGCTACAGATTTTTCTAGGCGTTCAGGTTTGATCAGACACCTGCTACCAAACTGCCAGCTTTCTAGTATCTTCTGTGACAAATATAAGGCAATATGGAAGAACTACACATCTCAAATTTCCTTTTTCCACATAATGAACCTTACCTAGGACCTTTAAAATACACTTATCAAAGAATAAGGCTCCAGTTGAACCATATTAAGAACAAGTTTGCATTGAGAGCAAAGATGTGGGAGTCTAGCAGAGAAAAGCAGTTCAGTCATGTTTTGACACACAAGAATTCACACATCAGAGCCCAGTCCCAGGACACCAGTAGCAAATTCCTTTTTGCAATAGGCCCGATGGTTTTGATCATACTAATGCCAGCAGACACTTGACCTGGCTGTCTTGCCAGCTCCTAGGTTCATGCTTTCCCTCTTTGTTCATCAGATAGTTGAAGCAACAATATCTCGTTCCTCTCCTGTTTTCAAGAAAAAAATTGCCTTGAGACACCTCCTCTGTTCTCTTCACACTTACACTTCCAGCTGTTTTTTGCCTTTGCATTACTAGTTCTGTGCAAATCCAGGTCAACTCTGAAAAGAATTTCTTAGCATTTTTAAAAAACCTTTCATTCTGTGATTTTAGATGGAATTTTGAACCTTTCCAATAAAAATAAAATGCTTGTGATTGGTCAAGGAGTTCATACAAATCATCCTGTTTCTACCCCTGGACTGGATGAGAAGTTCAAGCATTAATTTGCCAGGTGATGTAAACCATGTTTTCCACATATATGTGCATTCAGATTAGTTCTCTGCTAACAGCAACTCACCAGCAGTAAAATTGGCTATAAAACTCCATCATCAGGTGCTTTGTGAGCCAAATCTCTGAAACCTCACAAGAGATGATTGCCTATTGTCCAGGCCTACAGAACAAGACAAAATTACTGCAAGGAGCTCACTTCATTACCACTGCACTGAATGGGTTGGATCAACATTAAGGTCCCAGTGTCAGGCATTGCAAGGCAGATCCTGTCCTCAGGAGTTTAAGATCTAAACCAGACAAAGCAGAGAATAGTCCTGAATTGCCTTTTCTTATGCTGGAATATTTTAGATGAATAAAGCTGCAGGTTTTGGCAGGCAGTAGCCAGCTCTGAACAATTTGCTTTGTATCCAGACTGCTTAAAAGATACCAGGGTGAATTCTTCCCATTGATTTTGTTTGGGAAGAATCCCAGGTCTCTGATTTAACTCCGTTTTTTGATTGCACATTATAACTGTGCCAGACAAATATCCATCCAAAGCAGCAGCGTTACCTCTAGCAGATCCTTTGGGAGTTTACATGAAAGTCAGTGGGGTTCAGGCACCTTTTGTCCTTGTTTCTCCTCCAGGACCACGTGGCCACCATAAGCCAAATGAGCAACACCACTTTACATGCACTCAGGAGCAAGCACAGTTATGACATAACATCAACATGGTCCACACCTGTACTTCTAACATGGTTTGGAGCCCTGTGAGCCTCCCCTGGGATCCTAAAACAGTTACTCATGTCTAATCTCTGCCCCAGTTTTAGTAGAGAATTTCCTCTCTGCACTTGAGGTGGAACAATATTTTAAGCAAAGGTATTGCAGCCTGATGACTGAAGAGGCAAGTTAAAGGCAGACATTCAGTAGCTGGATATAAAGCTCCATTACATTACATTATATTATATCAAATATTAAGCTTAGTGCATTACATTACATTATATTATATCAAATATTAAGCTTAGTGTAGTAAGCCAGACAATTGCATACTGAATTAATAATGTTATTTATTCCATTTAGTGGAGTATGGAGGACACTTAATCATTGCAGCATTTTAGATCAGAGCTGGCACCAACAGCTCAGCTCTAAGAGTATTTTATGGAAAACATAGAGGTGGATTGAGTAGCTGGAATTGAAGAGAGTGTGAATGTGTGAAATATAGCAGATTTGGTAATAATAAAGTTATATGGCCTTGATTGTTCATTTGGATACTAATGCTCCAGCAACATTTTGTCTTAAGAAAGCATAAGCAAGTCCCCAAAGATAAGCTTGGGTTGGAGCTTGTGTAAGATCTGGAGGCACTTAACTTCTTTTTATAAAACATTCATTATTTTTAAAGCAAAAAAAAAAAAAGTATCTGCTCAACCAAAACAAAAAAAAATATCACAAAGAATTGTGAAGCTCTTTTTTTTTTGGAAAATATAAATAAAATAATAAAAAGATCTGAAGATGAAAAAAATACGCTGATACAACTGTCTGAAAGCAGTTTTAAATTTTTTTTATTCATTATTTTTAAAGCAAAAAAAAAAAAAGTATCTGCTCAACCAAAACAAAAAAAAATATCACAAAGAATTGTGAAGCTCTTTTTTTTTTGGAAAATATAAATAAAATAATAAAAAGATCTGAAGATGAAAAAAATACGCTGATACAACTGTCTGGAAAGGATTTTAAATTTTTTTTTTTTTTTTTTTTTTTAAACCTAGAGTGGTGAACTATTTTTCCAGACTTCAATATGTAAAATTAAAGAAATTTTTGCAGGAAGTTTCAGCAGTAGGAACAGCACCTTTTGAAATATAGGGATTATAATATTAAAGAGCTACAGTAGGACACCCAAGGTATCTCCCCTCTCATTATTCTTTCATTTTTCTACTTCCTAATTTTGGGTTCTCTGATTGCCATCTTTTATAGCCATATGAAGAAATGGCTCCCCAGGCATCATGCAAGCATCAGCATTTTCC
>NW_010548148.1:6719-41674 GCF_000687285.1 Phaethon lepturus | reverse complement strand
CAGCAGGAACAACCTATCACTGCTTAGGCACATGTCTCAACCCTAATCACCTCCAATTGCTGTGGGTTCTAAAATTCAGTCTACTGGAAAAAGAAATAACTGATCTGCCATTTCCTGCAACTCTGATTTCCATGCCTTTCATGGAACAATTTCATTGACTTCACAGGAGCCTATCTGGATTTACACCAGTGTAAAAATGAGGCAAGAAAATCTGACCCTTGGTGTGGAATATCAAGTTCATAAATGTGTTTTGTATCTCCAAGAATCTCCCCATCTACAAAGGTGAACAGCTGTTGCTATAAATCAGACAGTCTGAACCAGCCATTAGAATTTCATCCAGATGATCCGTTAAAAATATACAAAGGCAACGTTTTGGAAATAAAAATCTACCCTCATGTCCTTAGGGACACCTTCTGTTGGAGAAAAATCTCATAATTCAAAGCTAAAATTAGTTGACTTTAATGCTTTTTCAGGAGAGCCATGATACTCAAGAGTAACATCGCCTTGAAAAGGCCTGTTAGATGACTTAAGAGATCCTAAACATCTGGCAGTTTGGTACATACTGCATTGGAGACATCTAGCGTCTTTTTCAACTTCTCTGTGGGTGTAAAACTTCACTATTAGCTTGAATGGCTGTATCTGGTTCAGTTCCCATCAACCATTTTCTCTACTTGAGTAGGAAACACTTGCTAAAGTGTGGAAACAGCTGGCAGAGTTGGCTTGTAGCTTGTATTAACAAAACACGCTCTTGTTTCTGACCACAGACTGGCCTTTAAGTTCCGACTGTGATTGCCAAGGGCTCTTCTTGGCTTTTTGGCTGAGACCACGTCATCCAAGATGTACAAGTTGGTTGTGTTAAGGGTTGGTTCTTGGAGCATAACGCTCATTGTCAGGAGGGATAAAGCTTTGTGTAAGTAGAGGGGAGCAGGGTGAGCAGCTCCATTTTATTAGCTGGGAAACTGAGACACAGGAAGGTTAAATTGTTGGCCTCCAGTCATCTCCCAGTGAGAAAGAGCGCCATATATTCCTTTGAGGGAAATGCCCTAATTAAGGCAGGCCAACATGCAAGTCTTAGCTACACACCACTCAGCAGCAGTGCAAGTCCAACTGGAACAGGGCTGCTGGACTGAACCCCCTGCTGTGGGGATGGTGATCATACATATAGCTGTGCTCCAGGGTCACTTTGGCACCCAGCTTCCCTGGGACACTAGAAAGCCTACATCACCTCCTGCTCATGAAAAACTCACAGCTCTTTGAGTACACAGCACATGTCTTCTGCTCTCACACATACCAAGAGCATAAAATGTAGCTCAAAGGGGAAAGATGGTTGGTTAGCCCTGCACTGACCACTGAATCACCTATTCCCAAAGTGGCGGTTTCCTCTACCTTCATCAAGGTCCCTGCTTAGTCCTGAATCACAGAATCATCAAGGTTGGAAAAGACCTTTAAGATCATCAAGTCCAACCATCAATCCAACACCACCATGCCCACTAAACCATGTCCTGAAATGCCATGTCCACACGTTTTTTGAATACTTACAGTGATGGTGGCTCCACCACCTCCCTGGACAGCCTGTTCCAATGCCTGACCACTCTCTCAGTAAAGACATTTTTCCTAATATCTGGCCTAAACCTCCCCTGGTGCAACTTGAGGCCATTTGCTCTCATCCTATCACTAGTCACTTGGGAGAAGAGACTGACCCCCACCTCGCCACAACCCCCTTTCAGGTAGTTGTAGAGAGCGGTAAGGTCTCCCCTCAGCCTCCTCTTCTCCAGACTGAACAACCCCAGATCCCTCAGCCGCTCCGTGTAAGACTTGTGCTCCAGATCCCTCACCAGCTTTGTTGCCCTTCTCTGGACATGCTCCAGCACCTCAACGTCCTTCTCGTAGCGAGGGGCCCAAAACTGAACACAGTATTTGAGGTGTGGCCTCACCAGCGCATAGTACGGGGGCACAATCACTTCCCTGCTCCTGCTGGCCACACTATTGCTGATACAGGCCAGGATGCTGTTGGCCTTCTTGGCCACCTGGGCACACTGCTGGCTCATGTTCATGAAGGGGAAGGCTGAGTAATGTATCACTGTTCTGTTAGGCTTTGTCATTTGTCTAAGTGTACTGGAGAGTTAGACATAACACAAACATGGAAAAACCAATGAAACACAGAGAGTGCTCTACCTTGAGCCTCCAGTCACACAGAGTAACAAGCTCAGCTCCTTTCACTCAATTCCTTGTGTTCTCCTGAGACCATGAAAAGGAACTTTATGATATGCAGGAAGGGATGAAGTATTAACTATCAAAAACTAGACTGAAATAACCAAGAGGCTGGATTATTTTCTCTTTGATGTATGCTTATGTAAATTCAAATAAATACGTTTAAACGCAACCTTTCTTCAATTCTAGCAGAGCTTATTGAACCTATTTAAGTGAGACAAGCTAGGCTCCATGTAATGCTAGGAACTCCCCTGACAGTTTGCCTTCCTACTTAATGTGATACTCTATGGTTACACATACCAGAGCCTTTCCTTCAAGCATTTTAATTTACAAATACTTTTTACATTTTTTAACGCCCCTATGGGCAGGCATTAAGAGTCCACTTTATTCAAAAGTAATCAATCGAAGTGCAGAGAGGCAGCCTGTTTTTCTCCAGATCACGCACTGAAATATTAGCAGAGTTTGGAAAACTCCTTCCTCGTCCCTCCTTGGTAGTCACTCAGAAATACAATTTCCATTAACAGCAGATACATTCTGTTAACGCTAGGCCAAATGCTCCAAGCAGAGACGCAGAGAGCAAACTCAGTAGCAAGCAGGCCATAGGGAGCAAACAGAGACTAACCTCCCCAGAACCAGCCACAGTGAGGACACCCACCACTCCTTCTTTGCCAAGTTCACTTACCAAGCAAGCGCTGCTCTCCATGGTGCAAATCTGTCAGAACATTTCCTCCATGTCTCTTCCCAGAGCCAAGTACCTTCTAGGGGAGAAAAAGGTATTAGTAAATGACATAAACTCAGTCTTCTTTTCTCAGACATCATACGAACTGCACGCTTGCATACAATCCTTCAGAAGGACTGGCAACCCATTGCTTAGGCTCATCTTTTCTTTTTTAAATTGTTAGGTCCGTTATTTCTGGAATTTTTAATGCCATTTAATAACATGACTTGCCCCTCTTGCAGCACAGAGATGGAGTCTGGTTAAGTCCAGCCTTTAGGGCTGGTGGAGCTGAGAGAAGGCAGCCCAGTCTGCTTAGTACCAAAGAAACACAGGCTCCGGTGGGACTCTTACCACAGCCAGCTGCAGGGCACCAGCTCCTCCTCTGCTGCGCCTCCAGATAGTCTCTGTCACCCCCTAAACACTCAGCAGCACTTCGGCTATTAAACGTAGGCCTTAAAAGCAATACCTAAGAAGAGACTCCCCTTCAAATTCAAGTTTTTAAGCAAACAACACACAGACAAGTACCTTCCATGCAGGACCCCAGCTCCCACTGACACCTTTGCTTCACACCTGGAGGACATGAGCCCTTGGGCCGAGCTCAGCTGCCTCCAGCAGGCAGGTAACTCCTTCCATGCTGGGCCGCTGCCAGGGAGCCTCAGGTGACACAGACTTTCAATGAAGGGTAAGCCCAAAAGCTCTTTGTAGCAGAAACTAGAGGCATCACTTCATGTCCAAAGCAAGTTGTATCTGTATTTCTTCGTGTGCTCTTTGTAAGTGGGGTGCAAGTACACACGAGGAAGCCCCTGCCCTCCCTGGGTGCGGAGAGCACCTACAGCTCGGCACTGGAATTACCCGTGACAGACTGTTCAGGAGGCCTCTCTGGAGAGGCCAAATTAGCTAAATGAGGCCCAGCTGTCCTGGTTTAGGGCCACAGAGCACCAACAGCTCCTAGCCATTAGAAAAAAATCCACCTGCCTTGTCTTTGCTGGGGTTTTATACTGAGACAGCGACCTGGCTGCAGCAAGGACAGGAGATAAAACTCAAGGTGCAGGCTGCATCAGTAGGAAGGGATCCGGGCTGCAGCAGTGAGAGCTCAGAGAGAAACAGCCCTGGGGGTGGCTCAGAGCGAACCTTGCACCAGCATTTATGTTTGCAGGCCGTTCCTGAAATGTTTTAGTGGGATAACCGAGAACTGCCATCCCTCCATGTAAATAAAGGGATTTGTCATAAAGCTAACAGATCCTGCTCTTAAGGAGTTCCCAAGAATATGAAGTGACAATGAGGTGCCTAAGAAAATAACTTCCCCACTGCCTGGGAAAAACCACCCCTAGGACAATAACTTCACAGCTGTGATTGATACAGGTTTTGAAAGAAAACAGGGGCCTGAAAGAGTCTGTCTGTGGCCTGAACAAGGACAACAATGACAACAATGACAACAAATAAAACAGAGGTATTTTTTAAAGGTCTGTGTCTTATCTTCAATTATCAGCTTAAAGATAAGTTGTTGGAACGGTTACAGCCAGCCAGTTGCTCTGTGGGAATCTCATACACACCTGGCAAACACAGCGAGCCGTAAACTGGTGCTTGTAGCCTTTTGCCCACGCAGGGGATCATCCTGACAGGCTGGGTCCCTCGTGCACTCCCAGGAACTCTTCACGTGCCACTCTCTGGCTGCCCCATCACCGCAAAAGGTGACTGGGACTTTTTTCCCCACATGTCTCCGCAGAGAATTTTTACAGTTGTATTGTGCCCAAAAGGTTGGAGCAGAGAAACATGAACCTGTGACCTCCAAAACCCTGGGGCTCCATGGGAGTTTTACAGTTCATTGACACTGAGGCAGGATTTTCCACCAGGTTTGAACGCCCAGCACCTTCCATTGCTACCCTTTTGGACACACAGCTTTCTCCTACCATTTCCTCCATCCTGTCCCATGGGCTTGTGAGAACAAAGCAGCCCACGTTTGACAATTACTCCATGCAAAATCATTAGGTGCGATCATGGAGTCCAGTGGTGGAAACGATTTGCCCAGTGGGTCAGTCCCGCTTTTCTGCGGAGGACCCAGCCTGCCAGCTTTCTCCATTACTGACTGTGGCAAGTCAGGCAGAAAATGGTTGCCGCTTTTTAAGAGCTATGTTCTCACAAAACCAAGTTATAACAGACAGAGGACAAGCAAGCTCACTTCATGAAGAAATACACTCACTGCTTTTCCCACCTCGTGTCACTCCATTGACTCCAGGGCAATTGCAACCGCACTGAAGGTGGACTCACCCACCTAGGGGACAAGGCTTCCTTCAAATCCTCTTTTATTTACTCCAGTCAGCTGTGCTGAGTGTATCGATTCAATCAGCTATTTCCTTAACCATAAACCCAGATGTGCGCCGTCACGGCCCATCTACAGGGACTGAATCCATGCCATTTAGAAAATGCAGAATAAAAATAAAAAATCCCAAGAAAGCTGAGATATGCTGATGTTTGGAGCTCTCAGAGTTTCCTAGGTAAATTGCTTTTCTTTTGAGTCCCATTTATTTTTGTTACCTCCAAAGAAATGCTGTTTTAGCCCCATTTCTTGGAAACAGTGTTGAGATCTAATGGGTTGTTACTGATGTGAATTCTCAGGGGAGAGGCTGGAGAATAGAGGCAATGTAGTATTATCTTTGCTTCTGGGCATCAGCAACTTCTGCAAGACATGTGGTGCAGTACATGTCATTCTTTGCTGAAGCAATTAATTACATTGGTCCCTAATGAGAAGAACTATTCAGCTTAAAAAAAACACTGTGGTCCTTTGGACCTAGGTTAGCTTCAGAGCATCTGGGTAGATGTGTGAATTAGGGAGGCTGTATTGCTCAGTTTTCTTCCGTTTCTTCTCAGACCATGTTCTGTTGTTTTCCACTGTACTTCTTATGGAAACTTCTTACACCACCTGAGGCAGGTCAGTGCACTAGCTCCTCTTTGCACAGTCACCAAGGAAATGTGGCCTGGCTTCATCTCAGCTTTGAGTACCAGCTACCAGGTCTCCAGGTCACCTATTTCCCGAGAAAGTCTAAGGGGCAGAGGAAAGAAAGGATCCCCATGAAGGGTTGTGACGAATTCTCCATCTGCTGGGTCTTTCCTCCACCGCAAAGGGTGATGCAGGTGGGGTCCACACACCCACAGTCTAACAGCCTGCAGAGCCTGTCCGCAGGCTGCTCTTGCTGGGACGAAGACGCAGGGTGAGCAAACATCTGCACTGCAGTAGCTTATGCTCCATCTGAGCCTGCAGCTACAGAGGGGAGTCTTTGTACAGGAATGGGGTGGGATTTGCTGGTTGAAGGGTGCTTTAAGCAATGCAGCTGTAATATGCTAAATGCCATATTGTAGACATTCCTGGGGCAGCTTTCCAGAATGTGAATAAACTCAGGATGCATGTATAAACACTATACAATGTGGGCCCTGAGAGGGGATTGCATGGCATTGCCTTTGTACACATATAACCTGAACGGATTTCTCCAAGCCCAGGTGTCTCCTTCAGTTCCAGTATCCACATGTACTGATCAATTCTTGCTCTGTATTGGCGAAATCTCTCCAATGCACAAAGACTCGTTTCTGATTGCATTGTCCTTTGACTGCCACCACAAGATACTATAGGTGTGAAATACCACAAATATCACGAATAGGGAGGCAACGAGAATGTGAGACCAGGCTGTGTTACTTAGGAAGGCCTGACTTAGGCTGCAGAGTCTCTGAGTTGGTCCATCCCGAGGTCCCAATTGCAAGGGTAGAGTCACAAGGGATTCACTGCATAGGGAAGTGTTGTAAGTGTTAGAAAAGGAATCATTCAGATTCAGCAATTACCAAAGAGCACTCAGGTGAGCCACATCCGAATACCTACCTAAATAGTATCTGTCCAATGTACGTATCAGCTCTATGCCCAGTGCTGTGCCATTTTAACATTGCCTGGAAAAAAAACAGAGGGGAAGTAATGTATCACAGTCAACAAATACTCAGGAGAGACAAAGTGTAAACCCATCTCTAACAGCTGAGTACTCTCAGTCTTTAGGGAAAGATTGCTGCCATGTAGATGTGGTTTCCTCTGGTGCAAGGTGATACTCCAGACCTCAAAAGAGTCAGTGGGGGTCTTTTTGTTGATACAATGATAAAGCCTTTGTTTAACTGAGCACCACTAATTAAAACCAAAAGTAAGAGAATATTTTCCAAAGATCACTTGCTATTTTTCCCCCCTTAAGAGAGTTGTCTGACATCTGAAGAGTGGAGCTCTGCGTGGCCATGGGCACGCACAAAAATTAATTTAGGGGTAGCTTGTGCCCCTGTCATAACTATCATAGTTGCAGAGAGAAGTAAGTCAACAGGAACAACAAACTCCGGAAACACATACAGCCAAACACTGGGTTTAAAAGCAGAAAAACATCACATGTACTGTTCTGCTCCTGACCTGTACTTTACACTGTACTATTTTGCGTGTTGTTCTTTCTCTTCCCCAGAGCAGACAGAAACCAGATCTTAAAACATTCACAATGAATTTTCAAATCAATAACATGTGAGACTTTGTCTAAAAGGTAAAGTTATTGTAAAAATCAATGTCAGAGAGAACGCTTTGCCAATTCAATTATACTTGTTCCTCTCAAACTGAAAAAAAAAAAAGGGGGGGGGGGGAGAAGAAAAAAGAAATAAAATGTGGGCTTATTTCAAGCCCAATAAATGTTCCTTGGACTAACATCCCAGTTTTGTAAATATTCTCAGGGCTTCTTATGCCAGCTCCCCTCAAAGGGTCATAATTAACTCTAAATAGGGTTACCTTGTTTCAGAATCAGTCTAATGTCAAGCAGTGTTTCTGCCTGTGTACACAATTTTAAAATAATGTTGTGTCCATCAGATGGCATGAAAGCTCCCCAGAAATGGGAACCATACGTCAAAATTTAAACACAAATAAGTGCAATTGGACATGGCAGCTGTCTAGAAAATACTCAGTTATTTCACTGAGTTTTGGGCAAAATATGAATGATTGTACACATTCCAGTAAGGCTCCCACATTACCCTCTGCTTCTCAAGGCAAGTTTCATTTTAAGATTGGTGCAATTGGACATGGCAGCTGTCTAGAAAATACTCAGTTATTTCACTGAGTTTTGGGCAAAATATGAATGATTGTACACATTCCAGTAAGTGCAGAACCAGAAAGGCTCCCACATTACCCTCTGCTTCTCAAGGCAAGTTTCATTTTAAGATTGACCCCAAAGAAAAAGAAAACAGCAAGATAAAAGTATAAACAGCTGTGCTCCTGCTGGCTTAGCTGGAGATTTCAAGGAGTTTGTGAATCACTCACTCGAAGACAAGTAGTATACAGCACCCAGCCAAACTGCTGAATCGAGGCCGCCGTGGGAAGGGCTGAATGGCACAGAAAAATCCTCATACAGCTGTGGTATCACAAAGGTGCGTGGGCCGTAAGATTTCCTTACTGGATATGATCTCTCTCCCATACTACCTGGTATGCACCAAACTCTCTCAAGCTGCACATGGAGTGAAAGTGGTTTTTTGGCAATAATAATCTTTTTGATCCGCATTTGTAGATGATAGCTCTGAACTGAGATTCCCATTGCTGGAAGCCGCTTCAACGCAATAATACAGACAGAAATCATAAGAGTTCCAGTCTCTCTGGACCTGCATTTCTGGCCTCGGCATGGACATGTCACCTCTGTGCCTTGTGGACAGGAAACACGCACCTGCCTGGCAGGGCTGATGTGAGAGTCTGTGCTAAGCCTGGAAACCATTTGACTGCAAAGGGGCAAGAGGCCCAAATGTAGCAGTAGATAACACTGTCATACACTAATGCACACGCTAACACACACTACATGCAGTTTAATTCCAGACCTTCCCTCTCTACCAGAACCAAGACATGGGAACATCATTGTATCCAGGTATAATGCTTGTCACGTCCCAGTTCTTATCAATAGACTGTCAATAATCTTCCCATAGCTGAAAGAAAATGACTAGGAAATAAATACCAACACCAGTAATTCAGGTGCAAAGCCAAACTCTGAATGACCTTGTCTTCTCTCATATGACAGAAATCTCTTATAAATACACACCAAATAGAAAATCAGTTACAGAAACACGCTGGAAATCTGTACTTGGTTATCTTGAAACTAAACCATGCCAGGAATTTGAGTAAGTTTTTGCTTAAAGACTATCATTATTGGCACTTGATCAGATACAGATAAGCTAGGTTTCCAGCTTGTAAAGAGAATCACACTAACGGAATTGGAATAGATTAATTTCACATGTTTCATTTCAGGACAGGTAGTTTTTTAAAGCACTAAAGAAACATTAATATAAATCTGTGTTATAATAGTGCTGTAATTTATAAGAAAATTTTAAAGCATCCAGTGCATGAGTTTTGCAATATTTAGAAGTTTTTTTCAATACAGTATCAAGTGACTAAGATTCAGAAGTTGTTGAGCATGCATTTATTACAGTTTCCGCCAAATACTTGATTACATTCCTTGTTTTGTGCCTCAACAGGAGAAGAATGGAGTTCAAAGGTGTATTTTGT
The DNA here is from genome assembly GCF_000687285.1 of Phaethon lepturus. Taxonomy (NCBI): domain Eukaryota; kingdom Metazoa; phylum Chordata; class Aves; order Phaethontiformes; family Phaethontidae; genus Phaethon; species Phaethon lepturus. Next base: position 32,201 of record NW_010548148.1, on the reverse strand, counting down.
GACTTTTTAAGACTCACATTTCTAATTATGCTTTCAATAAATGCTAATGTAATACCCATCCCAAACACAACTGACGCTTGTCTGTGCCTCTCCACAAGCGTTTAGTGTCCCTACAGACAAAAGGACTAAATGCAGAAGCACTCCTCGCATTTCACAAGGTGGTGTGACAGGGAGGTTCAATGCTTTATCCAAGATCCTGTGGGTATCTTTTGCAAAGGGTGGAATACAACCTTGGAATCCCTTCAGCCTTTATCCACATCCTTATACATGTCGTCTGTTGCACAAGAATGATATAGATGAGTCTCCTTGGAGAAGGAGTGATTGTTCTATGCAGATGTTCCTGACAGGACAGCAGCTACCCTATCTCTGTATGGTTCCATAGCTGTCTTGCAGGCGATGTATGTGAAGTATGAAGCTGCTGGTCTTTTTCCTGCTGTGGAAGAAGACAGCAGCTGTGAGCAAGAAGTAGAAATCGGGAAGTGGATAATTGCATATGACCATGAAAAACAGCAGTTGAACACAGTGGTTTCTAGAGAAGGGTATGAAGAGCACAGGAGCATATTTTGAAAGGATGTGGCTATTTAGAGTAATGTAATAGATTCTGAAGGAAAAAAACAGCTTTGCTTTTTGGAATAGATGTCAAAAAACAGCTCAGGCAGTAACAATTGTTACTGGCACGGCTAATCACATAGGACTATGAATCTCTCCAGATCTTCATCTCAGCTTAGACACCACACAAAGAATATTAGGGCAAAGTTGGAGAATGAAACAACCTGCAGAGAATGGTCAGATCTGTAAAGTGAGGGGCTTGCCAAGATCAGAGATCAGGAAGGGAAGGAGCAGAGGTGTGCTACAGCTATTGATGTTTCATAGGGGAGCATGCCAAATCTCCTAACTTGCAAGTGTAGTGTAGAGGAGGTTGGGACCATCACTGCAAGTCTACTGCCTGGGGAAAAAAGCTGGAAGATCCTGGAAAACAGAGTATGCTGCAAAAGAAGAAAAATGGCATCTAAGATGCTAGAACCAACCCATTTGTGATTGCTTCTTCCTGGAGGAATCACTTCAGGGAAATCCGTGTTCATTACTGATGCCCCACAGACTATGTGCAAGTCAGCCTCCCTCCAGTACCTCATTTTTCCCATGTTGAAACTGCCATGTTAATACACTTCTCATTGGGATACTGAAGACAACTGATGTTGGTAAAAATCTTTGGAATCTACAGAAGAACATTTCTAGGGAATGGAATTATATCACCAGGATTTATGATGAAAACCTCAGCAGGCAGAGCACATTGCAGGACCCAACCCTCAAAATGTCCCCGTCAAGCCTCCTTTTCTCCAAAGAGCTCTGCTTATACTGTAGAAGCAATAAAATACTTTAAAAATACAGCATGGACAATAAATAAAAGCCAATCGTCAAAGTACAGACCAACAGACCAGCTGGAAACACTCCAAAAATACCACAGTCCTTTTAAGCTATTGTCTTTTCTCTTAAAAAGGTATCATATCTGGTTCTTTACCTAAAACGTTGCTAGACAAGAGGGAAGAGATATTAAAACCCTTCCAGACATTAAAGTATTAGAACACACTGTAGTTTTATTTGTGAAGAAATGCACAATGGGGAGAGAATATCCTTGCAGTATCTTTTCACAAATTAACTGGCAGCCCTGAAAGCCATTTCCTTCCAAAAGCCCGGACTGATGTTACATCTGATCTTATGAAAATAGCCATAAAGTCTGACTTACCAAGATGACTCCACTGGCTTTAAGCCTCAATGAATAACATAACCCTAAAAATAGTGTTAGAGCCTATAAAATAAAAACAAAGTTTGATATAAATACAGTTTTGCAAGTAAAAATGTAAATATTCTCCATTAGGAAAACACATGTAATAGACTAGCCTGGGAAAATCTATTTGAACACAATGAACTTCATGGATTTCAGTATGAAAGGCAGACTTTTTTAAGAATATAATCTCATTTTTACTGATTGTCAGAAAACTGAAAAGTTCCTTCCACAAGGTGATGGAAAAATCCTGTTGGGACCTGGCTGTGGATACTGGGATTGATTTGCTCTTGTGACGTGTTTTAACTGAGCTGCTCCTGCATGGTGGTGATATTTCCCTCCTCAGATACCCCTGTGAGCCAGACTGTGCTGCCATTTCTATTTTACAAATGGGGAACAAAGGCAGACAGGAGTAAAGGGCCAGATTTCTAACTGCACTTCTTTATGGAAATCAAAGGATTTGTTGAAACACCGCTCAAACATGCCTAGACAGGGCTTGATTTCCTTCCAGCCCACTCCAATGGGAGGCTCCCAAATAGTATAAAATACAACACCTGAATGTTATGATGAAAAGTTAGAACCATCTGTTGCAGAATCTGCTGGCTACTGTGATCCCAATGCCTTGCCTGTGTTCATCCTCACTATGACTGTCTGGAGTCACCAGCAACCACATGGAATGGCTGCAGTTCACTCTGGCCTCAAGACTGTGAATGATGCAGCTTGTAAAATGCAACAATAAGGATGCCATCGACATCTGTTCCAGTCCATTGATATGTCAACAACCACATCACATGGGAAGGGGTCTTAAATGCCTAGCAAATGGTTTCCGTGTAGGTTTGGGGAGGACTCCGGCTTTTTAGGTTAGTCCCTGTGAACTCTGAAGATGACTTAATAGATCAGGGAGTTTCTGCCAAAAGAGCTCTGCCTCTGCTGTGTATGAAGCTTGCTGAAACTTCTAGACATTCCCTTGATGACTTTCTGAACTGCCTCTGAACAAAAAAGCCCACCCCAAGACAAACCCAGTGTCACTCTCCTGGTGGTAATAGTGCTTAGAGCCCTTAAGAGAGATTGTCCAGAGATGCAATTACTCAAGGTAAATTTGGACTGTTTCTTAGTTGCACATTTCTCTCAGTTTTTGTTTGAACACGGACTTGGGATAAGTCCAAGAGCTCCTTCAGTCATCCCATGCTGTAGTCTTAGACACAAACTTAAGAGGTGCAGAGCATCCACACACTGGTTGTATTCCTGCACCGCAGATCCCTGAGCGAGACTGCAAGCTCCCAGCAGACGGGTGTTTGCAGGTGTATGTTCTGCCATCAAAGTAAGCAGCCTTTAAAAATACAGGCTTTCAAATACGATTAAAAGGCTAGGTAGTCCCTAAGCCAGGAGAGAATACTCTCTCTGTCTCTGTGAAGTCCCTTCCTTTCCAGCGGCTGTACTGGCTGTTGCGGCCAAGCCAGACTGAAAGATGCTTTGCATGACTTTCAGTATTTACTCTCACAGGAAGCACAGTATCCTGTCTGGCTGTTGGTATGCTCACCACCTGACTCCAGCATGCTCCACACAGCAAAGTCTTTTTACCCAACTGGAATGTTCTGCAGTTCAAATGCTGGGAATAAAATAAGCAAGAAGGGCCACTCTATTAACTGGGAGGCCAGCACACTATTTGCTTAAGGGTTAGCATTGAATTGGGCTCTTTCTGTTGCAGCTGGGCAGAGTAATGCCACTGTATGCCTGCACCCTTAGTGACCAACACAACTGGGACTCCTAGAGACCCTGTAGTACTGCTGATCCTCCGTGCTACAGCCTTCAGGCATTCATGAAGGTGGCTAATAAAGAAAGCAGCCGGGTCCTGATTGTCAATGGGAGCTAAGATCTGCCTTAATCTGTAAGACAACAGATGGCGACTATGTCTCCGAAAATGGTCCTTCCAGTCGACGTTTCTGTGATTCTGTGGTGTAACATCATCAGTAACAAAAAGCGATTCCACCACCCTTGCATTTGGTACCGATGCATTTGGCAGCCTGGGCCTCGGTCCACCACTTGCAGTATGTCGATAGATTGGAAAAGGTTCAGACAAGAGCCATGAGTTGAATTAAAAGGTTACAAAATAGGTTTCAAGCAGAAGCATCCAATACTTCAATTTATTCTTCTTGTTATGGAGTGATCCTGCATTCTTTTGAAGCAGCAATATGAAGAACAAATCTGACCATAGGTTTTTCATTCTGGCAGGCAAAAGGTATAATGAGATTTGGTGGCTGGGGGTTGAAGTGAGAATTTAGAGTAGCAGTAAAGAGAAAATTTCTAACAACTGGAACAATTTACTAAGGTAGCAATCACCTTTTCACTACTGGCAACATCTGAAGCAAGACTGGACTCCTTTCTCAGACACATATTCAATTCAAAAGACATTGATCTGGAATCGATTTTGATTACTAGAGTCTGCATTATATGGAAGATCAGAACTGATGAACTCATGCATTCCCTCTTTATGCTTCTAGAATACTATGAATCTTCCTAGAAATGTGGGAAACCTCTGATTCCTCTTTTTACATATATTCATTGACTTTAAGATACATATTACTAGCTCTGCCCAACTGACCTGAAACTTCCTGCTTGATTACAAGTAATGCCTCCCAAGGAGGGGGCTCATTTCTGAACCCATGCAATTTTTTCCTCTTTAACTCAACTTGCATTTTTGGAGTTGAATAAACTTAGGGAAAGTTCACAGGGAACATGTGATCTGTAATTTCATACAATAGCTAGCTGTAAACCCTCTGTGTTGATTCAGAAACCAAGAAACCCCCAAGATACATTTCTTAAAAACCAATTAAAAACTCCTCCTAACAGCATACAAATGTACAATCTCATGTTGCACATAACACAAAATCAACCCAGCATTATACTTCCTAATAAGCACAGCAATGTAAACACAACTACAGACATTGTTTTCTAATTAGGAGAATATACCATGGGATGTTTACAGACCCCTATGGAAATGTATGGACGTTCGGTTGCCTAGCAAATGAAGGAAATGGAAAGCATTCTCAGCTAGGACATTCATAATTAGGCTGGCAGAGGTAGAAATAAAAGCTCTGGGAGCAAACATAGGGATCAATCCCACATTGACCCAGGAAAGGTCAAGATACTACTAAGGGGAGGTACATAGAGGTATGCCTTACCAACACTTCTTATTTGGATATTAGCTTACCACAACCCTCTGTGGGTGAATAGCTGAATTTGGACTGCCTGTAGGAAGGACCCAGTGGGAGTGCCCACACATGGAAGCTGCTGTGTGGCCTTGTCTCCATGGGACATGTTCTCGGTGTTTGATACTTGGCAGGGCCTAGGAACTTCTCTCCTTCAGACACTGCATTTATGACAGACTAGAGTCCACTCTTCTCCAGTGCGAGGCGGCAGCTCCTGTTTGTGCAAAAAATCAGCAAGAGGGGCTCATTTGACATGTGGAGGTAAGACCAAAGAGTTACGAACGTGCCACAGCACCTACAAAATGTGTTTTCTGATGGCTGAGTAGCAAAATGCTTTGGCCAGCTGGATTTACACGGCTGCTTAATTTTTACTGCCACTGGGGCTAGCTCCAAACTATAAACTTTGTAGTTTTGATTTTGCTGGTGTCACAAGGAAATTGTCTACTTTTGCCCACAGTAAGCAGCTTTGCTTCCAAATTCTCACACTTTCATACTGATGCTGGCTTCATCCTCTTGGAAAAGGGAAATAACAAAGCTTGGTGCAAATAAACAACATGTTTTCCTTTGGGTTAAACAGTCAAATAGATGTGGGAAAAGGTATCATGCACTTGCTTGTGAAAGAAACAGTTTTCTCAGGCATCATCCCCCATTGTGGTATTGGTTACCACAGAACAAACTTTTTCCATCCCAAACGCTACCCGTAGTTACATCAGACAAAGCTACCACCACACTCTGTTGTCTTCATACAACATTCCTTCTGCTTGGAAAAGCAGGAGGAAACCTGCCTATACAGCAATCAAGAGTCAGTCACAGAGCACCAACACAAGCATTTCCTGCTCTCCTAGTTTCTTGTTCCATGCTCCTACAACTCAAGGGTTTCACCTCATAGTTCCTCGGTTTGGAAGGGGAGAGGAGTGTGAGATTGCTTTGATTTAAAGATTGCTGTGATTTACAGGAGCTCTTAGTACCATGTTACATGGCTTAACCAAGTACATGAATCCTGCATGTAACTTGAAGAGAATTTGGTTTTAATCTGAAACCTTTAATTTTGTGTATGGGAAAAAGCCAAGCATTTTCAAGTTGTTTTTTATGATGGCGCGGTGGGAAGGTAGGTGAAATTAAGTCCATAATAATCAGCCAGTTCTGCTCTTGGCCAAACAATTTCTACACCTGGTAAATGGTGTTTGCAGCACTTTTAATCCCTGTTTCAGAGATACTTCAGATCAGCAGTTTTCAACCCTCCTGAATTTTATTTTCCAGTGCAAATGCAAGGCTTTAAATTGTGAACTTTAACCTGCTGCTACTATCTTTCTTACCCCTCATGGACCGTCAGCAATAGTCCACCAACTTCTGTGCTTCTACAGAGCACAAGGATACAGCCGCTGCTCAGATAACTGGCTGTATTTGTGTCACTCAGTGCCAAGATTCCCGCACAACTAGAAATTTTGCCTGCCTGTAACACACAGGAATACAAGGTGTGGTGGAGCAGGGGGAAGGGTTGTTTGCAATGGCTCTAATCTGCAAAGATGGTTTCCAGCTGTATTTCACATGTGATTTGGGGTTTGGATGAAGTTTTGACAGAGTTTCTCCATGAATTATGCAAGAGGCTGCTGGAACACTGCAAGTACACAGAGGCACAAAGAGACTTGTTCAGGCAGCCCTCAGACAACACACTGCCATCTGACACATGAACCAAATGAAAGCCCACTCCAAAAGGCAGATAGTCTTACACTGGGGAGGGAAAGCGAGCAGTGGACCCCAGTGCTGCAGGGTGCCAAGGTGGGGACATGCGGGCTGCCTGCCGTGAGGTGCTGCAATGCAGCACTAGATGGTGCTGTATTTTAGAAATAACTTTGCCTTGTGGGTCCCTTTATATTGGATGTGGGCTCAAAGATGTGGCAAACACACACAGATGCTCCTTTTAAGACACGTTGCTGCTCTCTGAGGAAAGTATGGATTTCCCTTTCTGTCTGTTTATAGCATAGGATTTAATATGGATTTCGACTCTGCAACTGGCAAGCTGCCAGTTAAAAGTCTTCAAGTGCTGCTGGTTTCCTTTGGGTGAGTGATAGGAACTTCAGAGCACTTAGGAACAATGCTGTGTCCATGTTTACCCTTCTCTGATGTACCCTCTTCCTCCAGATTTACGCTGGTGGCAGTCTCCAAAAGCCCAGAAGCAAAACTGGACTACCTCAAAAGAGGCTCAGAGCCTCAGAGTGTTCAACTCTGCCAGCAAAGCTCTGGCCTGCATAGGAACACTGTCACTCAGGGAACATGGGTGGCACTGGGCATGTGGATGGTGCCAGGAAAGTCTTCAGTGGCGCTTTTAAAGCAGCATCTATCCTTGGATTGTCACACTGCCACAGGCTGCATGATGTGAGGTGCTGGGACCCCATACCTCCCTGCTGGAAGCAGTATCACTTGCTGGGTTAGGGCTGTTCAGAGGTGACAGGGAGGTGGGCACCCAGGTGAAGGCAGAAACCTTTGAAATTAGTAGCCTAAAAAGTCACATGTGAAAGGAGACGGGCTGCCTCCAGGGTTTACTCCTACTGCTGTTTCTAATTGCGCTTGTGCTGGGTCTGTTGGTGCATTTCTGAAGATGCTGGACACAGATTCAAAGCTGGCTGATTACCCTCACACTCAGCCACTCCAGCAGGCATAGCAGGTGCTCAGCAGTTGGCCGGATCAAGCCTAGGCTGCAATGGGCAAAGCCTTCTAGGAGCTCTCCATAGGGTAGGAAGAACTTGGAGACACCTGCTTATTCCAGTTGGCCATCCAAAGAAGCAGACATCCTCTCTTCCCTCCTAACTCCAAAGCTTGCTTTGATTCCAGGCGCGAGTTTGGTTTCCTGGCCACAAACAGGGCAGTCTGAGCCAGGAAAGGGTAATTAATGTCAGAAAAGATCAGGGACCTAGTGCAGCAGAGCTCACTTGGCAGGAACACAAAGGAGGGAGGGGGAGATGTCTTTTCGAGAGTGTGCAAGAGGCCAAACCAGCAAATGAGCTCTACAGTGGGCTGGGCCATGTTGTTTACCTAGCAGCCAGTCTCTTAAAAGGGTCATTCAACTTTCTCTATAGGGCATCAGTAGTCCAGACACAGCTTTTTGGAAGGGAAGGATGGGGCAAACATGGGTTTGCCTCTTCTTTTACAGAGGGGTTGTGGATGAAATGATGAGGTAGTTGTAGAAGGGAAATATGAGCCTGTATAGAAGGCTGTGTAGGATGGAGGTTGGCATAACCAGTGTTCTGCAGGGATGCTCAAGAGCTGAGTAAGAACAGGCCCATCTCTGGCTGTGTGCTGAGCAGCCTGTCCCATCATATAGCACGGCAAGGTTTAGCTTGGCAACAGAGGTGGCATCTGTCTGCCAGAGTCTTGGAGGGGACGCGGAAACCAAGGAAGCACCATTCCAATGGGCTAATGCACTCATGCTCAGGAGGCCGGCATTGCTAAGAGTCAGCAGTTAAACAGAGACAGAAGGTTTGTGATCACATCTGCTTCATAGTCTGCACAAATTCACCATTTTCAGGGGGCCTAAAAGGATGGGGTCTCCCACCTCAGGTAAAACCCTTTATGGGATGTGCTGTGCTCCAATGCCAAAGAGAGTTTTGTAACTAAATGAAATGAAGCCAGTCCAGGATGTGCCTAGGAGCCCTCCAGGATGCATCCTAGTGCTGTGGGAATGCGCACTCTACAGCAGACTCCAGTGCTCTCAGCAAGAGCTGCTTCCTCTTATTCCAAGGTCCCTGTGGCATCTCTAATACGACAAAGGATGCCAGTCCCAAGGGCTATATATAAACTGGAGCAGGGATAAGCAGAAAGAAAGAGGAGACTGTCTGCAGCAGACAGCAGGGAAGAGTATGTCATGCCATACCTGAGGATGCTATTTTGAGAGCTCAAGACAGGTTGAAGGAAGTAGAGTTATTCAGCTCACTGGGGAAAAGCATTGGAAGGAGCTGGCACCTCTCCCAGACTGGAGAGAGAGGCACTGCAGACAGTGCAGGAAAATCAAAACATGCCTTCCCTTTTGTAAGGAAGAGTAGCCAAACTGGGACTCAGCCTTGGTTCAGATTCCACCTGCAAAGCATCTGCCACAGTCTGCTCTCACCACCGTGGGTCGCATAGGGATGAGGACACTGTTGGTCAGAGCTTATGGCAACAGGACCAAATTCTTAAAACCTCTCCCTCTCCTTTTCACAACTAATTCTGACAGGTAATAGGAATCAGAGCCCTAAGCTCTACAGTCTTTATCCTCCCCTTACTCATCTGTCAAAGAGGTAAACTGAGGTACACTGTGCCACAGCCTCTCTCACCCTCTTCCAGGGTGAAAATAGCCTCACACTGTTCTGCCTTGTTCACCCAGCTCTCAGATTTTTGTCAGCTCAAGTTTTGTCTCCTTAGAGTTACTTTGGCTGTATCAGGCATAATATTTTCACATGGGATTCACTGCATTTCATCACATCCTCTCTAGAAAAGGCCTGACTGTCTTTATCTCTAATTTTGATTAATTCTGTGGCAAGGAGAACAGATTTCTAGGAATTCTCAACAGAAAATCTGTCATGGGAAGGCACTAGGGGCCTCTCCTCCTGCAGATTACTGTGGGGAAAAATGTTTAAGTTTGCTACTGCAAACTTCAATGCTGGAGAAAACAACTCCTGATGGTAAACTGCAATAGCCCACAACTGTGAGCAACACTGATTGAGGCTGGGACTGCCACACTGGGTACCTGATGTCTTGCTGGATTATTCCCTTAGAATGTGAAGCTAATACGGCCGACTGGTTGCCTGCACAGTGACATTTAGATCTCATAGCAGGAGAGCCTGATGGCCAGGGGATACTTTTAAGCAGAACAGAGAGGTAAAAATCCTGCTTTCAATTAATTGCATCACCAGGGAACTGGAGGGCAATTTGGATTAAACTATTAAGGTTCTTTCAATCAGTTCCCAGGGGAAGATCCAGCAGGAGCGGAGGATTCAGCCAGAAATGGCAAATAGGGGAGTGAGAGAAACATGGGGAGGGTTATACTTCTGCCCTGCATAAAATTCTGGTTTCACATTCATCCGGACTCCACCACTGCCAGCAGAGGGGGGATTTGGGGCAGCTGAGGCAGCTGACATGAAACCTGTTGTGTACAGATGAGGGGATCACCGTAGAGTGATCTATTACTTATTGGCGCAGACGCTTCTACACCCAGGCTAACCTGCCTGGAGATCCCTCAGCAGAAGAAATAGAGCAGTGCCCTGCTACCCTCACATACCCAGTTTGTGTGTGGCCCAGTTTCTGACTACTCATAAAGTAGCCTCTGTTTTAGAGGATCCAACTTCTCAGTCTCTCCATGGGCAAAGCCAGGATTTTTTTGGGTTCGCGCCTGATGCCGTCTATGGGATCTGCCTTGCTGCTCCTTCTTGAATTAGAAAGTATGCACTACTGGCAGCTAGAAGCACAGTCTCCTCTCCTCACATAATGCCAAAGACTCATTTATTCTCTTCAAGTTCAAATAAAGCTCTACTGTTTTGAAGTGTTAGAAGGGGCTGGGTTTTGTTCTATAGAACTACTGATTAGATGGGATTGCTTGAGCTGCCTCACAGCTCCCGGCAATCAGGGCACCACTCAGCTCTTCTGCACCATGGCCAGGCCAGTTTGGGGGAAGCATCTCTCTCACTCCCACCTGTATGCCTAGATAATCAGACCAAGTGATTCTCTGGAGCCCCTGTACATCAGCCTAGAAATTGCAGATGAGGTGAGTGCTTTTTCCGTCCCCAGCTCAAGTTCCCCCAGGTAGAGAGTACATACCTGGCTCTGGATGTGATACAACAGCTTTTTCTGGCAGAAATGTGGAGGCTGGTGACTGAGGGGATGGCTCTAGAAGTGTCTTCAGGCCTTAAAGCAGCCATCCTGTGCAGAGAAAACAAAGGCAGACGAACAGAGACCAAAAAAAAAAAAAAAAAGTATTTTATGAAGCAAAGCTAGTTTGTTAGTAGCATATAATTAAACAAGTGGCCCAGTCCAGACTATATCCAGAGCTATGGCTAGGAGCAAGTAGAACAAATTTATCTGAGTTCAATTTACTGAAATAACCCCCCCCCCCCAAGTAGCTGGAAATCCTCTGTATCTGCATTTTAGTTGTGTCATTTCTCTGCCTTTAAAAGTCAATGAATGCCAGATGTCCCCGATTTTGCTTTCCAGCAAACAGGTATCTTGCCCAAACCATCCCTTTTAAATTAAACGCAATTTGCTGCAAAGTTAGTTTTGTAAAAGTGAGAAGGGGCAGGGGGGAAGGAAGAAGAAAAACCCAAGCACTGCCAGCATCGGACAAGAAAAACCCAAGAACTGCCAGCATCTACCATGTGCAAAATGAGTCTGAAGGAAATGGGGACATGCAGCTGTCATGGCAAACAGCAACAGATTGAGGCCATGGCATGAAGCAGCATGGAGCTCTAATGAGCAGAAAGAGCAAAGCCAGAGCCACAATTTTATCCTGTGTTGATATTCTACATGAAAAATGATCACAGAGAACATTTATTGCCCCCCTAACAAGATCAAACTTAATAACAAAGCTACACATGTTATTTACTACAATGTTTGCCTATTGCATAAGCAGAAGTGCGTGTTGCCTGGATCCTCACTGCCTGCTGAGGTCCCTTCTCTCAGGCTGGCTGTGCATGAGGGAGGTAGGTCTGGAAGACCCCAGATCAGTGTGCACGTGTGTGAGAAAAATACAGATGCTGCGGGATGGCGCACATATGTGGACTGCACTGGGCACAGACTTACCAGAGTATGGACAGACATGGTAAACACACCCCAGTCCATCATGGTGCTCCCTCCCTTTACCACAGCCTCTGCACAGCTCATGTACCCTATGCAACACAGGTCTATAATGTGCATAAGGCAGCTTAACCCAAAGTGGGATGCCATGCCCAGCAGGCTCAGTTTCACATTGGATTGACCGTCTAGTATGTCCTCTTTAAGTCCCTTAAGGATTAACGTCCATTGGACCTTTTGCACAGAGGCTGAATCCCATCCATGTAAATAGTAAGCCTGGATAGAAGAATATGTGCTTATAACAGAGAGAAATAGAGAATACGGGGAAGAATGCAGAAAGATGTGAGATGCACAAAGAATGGCAGAGAGGACAGGGAGTATCTGGGCTGGATAACCAGATTCCAGACTACAACTTCAGAGTTGTAGTCTGAAGTCGTCAGCTCAGACAGAGGAGATACATGTGTAGGAGCAGTCACTGCTCCTATACTGAGAGGTTTCCTGCCTCCAGCACTTGGAGCAAGCAGCATGTGCTCTTGTTGTATGAGTTTCCCAGAGCACTCCACCTCAGCACAAGGACACTCATGGGAAGCGGGACCTGTTTAGCAGTCTTGCTGTAGAGAGCATTCTCAAAGAGGCTGGTTGTTGCCTGCTTGCTCACACCACCAGTGCTCTGCAACATGTGGTTTGAACCACTTCAGCTTAGGCCCTGCTAGAACAAGCGTGCTGTGAGCCATTTGTCTCCCATCCTTCTTCCATGTTTGAGTTTCTGTCAACTTTGGGCTGCCTTCCTGCTCCAAAGAGGAACAGCAGGAAAAAAGAAGATCCTAATATGTAATTTTTTATAAGACATATAGATCTGCTTTTATCACATCCACTAGAATATGCCTGGGGGTCCAGGTGGGGAAGCTGGCCCTAACACAACAGAAGCAGGAGTTCCAAAAAATGTCCCAAACACAGCGCAACAGAGAAGGAAGATACATCTTTATCTGTCATGCACTGTTTTACAGTTATACCCTGTGGGTGCACAAGATTAATTGTCTGGGTATGTTTGCCACATGTGAAAGCATCCCAGGAGCAGTCAAAGAGGAAGATGAGACTATTGTATTTTCATACCGATGTAATTTCCTCCCTTTCTTTTTTACCTCTGAAAGACATTAAAAACCTGCAAGGAAACAGGGTGCAGGGTACCTGGGCAAAGTGATAGAGGACACACATGGGCCAACTAACAGGAGAGGCCTCAGCAAACAAGAAAGTAGGAGAGTCCAGCAGGTACCAGCAGAAAGCAGGGATAGATAGGAGGGTGCCAGGGGACACAGCAGCCTCCTGAGGTGGCTTGGTGAGGAAAGCAATAGCTGATATTGCATCTGCTCCTGAGGTAATACCAGCACATGCTCTCCTCTGCGGATGAGAAAGGAAGCAACGTGTGAAGGCAGCAAAAAAGAGGAGAATGGGAGAGCATGGTTTGAAAGGATGAGGGGCAAACACTGCTGCAGAGGGGCTGTGGACAAGAGGCTCAGGGTTTTTTAGGAAAAGTTGAGCCCTTTCAGCATTGGTGAGATGCACAGAAAAGGGAGACAAAAGCCAAGCAAGCGTCTTACCCCACTCCATTGACCCCAGCAGCTATCTGCACAGCCCTCCCTGCTCCTCCACTGTGACAAAAGCGCTCTGCTCCTTCTTACTTGACTGGTGGCACTGGCCGAGCTGGGAGATTTGCAGCCTGGGCAGGGTTTGGGTCCAGATTTTGTCAGGTTACTGTACCAGGGTCCTGCAGGGTCTAGCTCCAGCAGACAAGTCCAGGGTCCTGCAGGGTCTAGCTCCAGCAGACAAGTCCACACTATGAAAACAAAGTCAAATCTCCCTGAGCTATAGGTAAGAGAAAAGAGCTGGAAGAAAGGGAATTTCTTCAGCTTGAAAACAAAGTGTCTAGGCAATTTAATCATGCTATTTCAGATCATGCTGCTGCCATGTGGTACCAGGCAACGTGACTTGCAACACTGCTGATGCAATGCAGAAGGAAGCAGGAGGAAATGAATTTCTGATATGCCAGTTACCCACCAAAGGCTTGGAGCATCAAACAGGCTGTCAGTAGCCATTTCACAGGGAGAAATATTTGCATGGCCCTCGTATTGGTTGAACTCCTGAACTTCTACTGAACCACACTGTTAACGTGTTTCCAATGTTGGAACCACCAGGAAAAGGTGGATGGGTAATGCCACACAGACACAGCTAGTGCTTGCCTGCCCTTGTTATCAGTTGGCTCAAGTTTTGGTGTTAACTCTGTGCCTAAAGAAAGCCGTATGCAATATAGCAGGAGTAACATATGGCTGTGAGGTCTTTAGAACAAATGCATTCACCTCATTCTTCAATACCCCTGTTGTACTGGCAGGTCTAAGTGCTATTGGGTTCAACAAGATAGATTCTCAGACCTGTCAGAGCCCTGAATTCAGTTCCTTTAATTCCAGGGTTCAAGCATGATCCTGACATTCTGAGCCTGCTTGGGCAACGTGCAATCCCCATCTAATAAACCCCACAGTATTTCAAGGTACAGCTGCTGCTATGCAGCATGAGTAGTGATGACTTACATTTACAGATAAAACTGGTCTTGTAGTGATGAAGTTAAAGTCTGTAAAACTCATTGTACAGCACAGATCTATTGTTTCCCTTCTCTCAGACAGTGGCTGGTAGAAATGCTTCAGCTCTCATCTGTGACAGAGTTCTTCAACTCACAGCACACCTAAACTTCCATAAAAGAGAGACATTTTGGTTTCTGTAGCCACATCAGAACATTCACCCACAGCATCCCTGTCCAGGCAGAAGATCCACAGGAAAAATACTGGCAACATGTGTTGCTGCTTGGCAGAAATGAGGTAGAACCACTCCCATTCCCAGGCTTTAAATGCAAAATCTCCCCACTGGCATAGATTAAAGAGGCACAACTGATCTTTCATGTAGAAAGAGTCCTCCCCCCTCAACTTTCTCCCAGATCACCACTACAAGGCAAAAGCAAATGAGAGATGTTGATTTCCTTCCCAAGGAGTGAAAAAACAGGGAACAGGCATGACAGAAAGAATTTGTTAAATACTACATTAAAGAGCTGGTTCTGCTCCTCACTGACCCATGTGCAACTCTCTCACAGCTAGCTGGGACACATGCATGAAAATGAGGAAAGAATTTGGCATTTGGGCTTTGAAAACCATCTGAGAAAGCTCCACCCTACTAGCATTATTTTTTTTAAAATCCATCGTGTTTTCCCTGGGGCAGTAAATTACATTATCTTAATTTAACAGATGGAGGGACAGAGCCAAGGTAACCCCACTTCAGTGAGGGGGCTGGGAAAAGACCTGCATCCCCCACCATTCAGAAAAGTTTCCATTGCCAAACAATTTGCTTTAGCCCAAGCCTGATGTCCTCAACACTTTCTCTATTGTCCCTTAGGTCTTTTTACTTCTTTTTACTTCTCCAGCAAGCAGAACTGTGAGTGTACCAGCCACAGCATCTCCATTTCAAATGGTTTGGCTCTCCTTTCCACAACACTATTTCCTGACTCTTTTTCCAATCTGCAGCTTACTGAGCAGTGGACTAGGATAAACTGAAACAGGCAGAAAAGAGTTTTCTCCAGGCTGCCCTGCACATACTACCTTTTCCCTCTAAGCTCAGGTACCCAGCAGCTCCCTGTTCCTGCCTTATACTGGATACACAGAAACCTCCCTAAATTATGTGCATGTGCGCAAAGGGATTGTTTTGAAATCAAACCTTCTGAAGTGTGTCTTGAGCCCAGCTCAACTTTGGACACACTGTTGAAATTTGGATTTAATTAATTCCACTTGAGTTTTGAAATGGTGCGATACATTTTTCAGAGGTTTCCCCCCCATTTCCTGGATCAGAGCCTCAACCACATTCATGGAAACACTGAAGGGAAAAAAATCCCTAGCAATAATTCACCAAGTGGGAACTGAAAACATTTGCTGAAGAAGGAACCTCTTGGTCTTTGGATGCTGGGAATAATTCAACCTCTCGTCCCAATTCCCTGAGGCTCAAACGGCCCTTTTTCCGGCAGAGCTGTGGTTATTTGAGCAAGCTGCCCTGGGGACAAGTGCATGTTACTTGTAGGATTTGGGCTGGAAAGATCAAGCACACGGATTTGTAGGCAAGAAGGGCTTTGTGTTTTAATAACTGCCAACAGCCCCACAGAAGAGCCCAAGCTTGCAGGATGAAAAGTCCTCCTTGGCAGAATTCAACTCAGATATCCTGGAAGCATGCAGGGAACTGCAGACATCTCTGTCAGCATCATGACTTTCAACAGTATACCTTGCATGCAATAAATCTACCAATCCAGGACTCGTACAACCTCCACTTTGTGCTTCTCTCCTACACTGCTGTTATTTTAGAGATATTTCCCAGTGTATCGTGTGCCTAATCAATCAAGTTAATATTGCTCAATAAGCAGTAAGCCATCTGCAGTTGTGCAAACAGTACCACAAAACGTGGTACTAGAGTACTGCTGCTTCCAGATACTGACATTGTAGGAGATCTCCAGGGCAATGAGGTGCCTGAATCTTTGAGAATTGCCAAGACCAAATGCAAAAAAGGATGCTGCCATGGTGTCCCCCCAACCTCCCACAGGTGCAGTGACTCTATAAGACGCACCTTGGTTGTGATGAAAATCTCATGCTGGGGCACTGGAGGGTTCTAGTGTTACCTTTCAATTTCACTCTTCGCCTTAAAAAAAGGTGTCAAGTTTCTGGAAATTACTTTCATCCTCTCCTTCCCTGAGCAGAATCCCAGCAGCATCACAGTAGCCTGGAAGGAGGCTGAAGAGGGCAGATCTCAACAGGGAAATTGGCAAAAAAGTCTCTGTCATTCTGCAGTTCTCTGCTCTCAGCAAGTTGAACCCTCTCAAAGCATCCAGTCACCTACGGCCATTGTGAATGGAGAGAAGTCCCTCTTCACTTAGTCCCAGCTGTAATAACCCACCTCTCTGCTGGGGCAACGGAGGTTCTCCTCGTTCCCAGACAGAGGCCAGATACATCCCTCTAGGGCTACAAGAGTAAGTGGTTCCAGTTCCTGTTGTCCAGCTGTGCCAGTAACACACAATAACCATTTTCCAAATTCTCCCTAACAAACACCGGACACTCTCAGAACCTGAGCTTCCCAGACTATTCTCATTGTTGATCAAAAATCAAAATACAACCTTATTTACAAACAGAGCAGGAGAGCTTGTATGCACAAATGTGGCAGAAATTTGGTCTTGATCAGCAATGAGCATGTTTGCAAATGGTCTGCAGGGTGAGAATGGGTGACCAAAACTAATCTGAACTAGGAGTTAGATTCTGAATACTAGCCTGACTACTAGGAGAGCAGATTTTGAACTAACTGCTCCCTTCTTGAAAAGCACTCACAGCAGCAGAAAGTGTTAATGTCTGGTCATCACCCAACCTCCATTACTTACGCTGCTAGCAGCTAAAAGAACTGTCAACCTGGATGGAAAAAAAAAAAAAATCCATTTATTTCCCATCTGTCATGTTTTCTCAAA
The DNA here is from genome assembly GCF_000687285.1 of Phaethon lepturus. Lineage (NCBI taxonomy): Eukaryota > Metazoa > Chordata > Aves > Phaethontiformes > Phaethontidae > Phaethon > Phaethon lepturus. The sequence goes on along the minus strand of NW_010548148.1, from coordinate 14,917 downwards.
TCTGTTCCACATAAATCTAGAATACACATGAGAAAGTATATACCATTGGCCTCAATTCCTCTTCAAAAATATACAGCATGACCAAAGACAAACCACAATCCCACAACTAAGCATACATTTCAGGACAGATGCACTATACAACTATACTTTACTGCTAAAAAGAAATAATTTCACCAGTCTTGTACTCCTGTGTTTAGTGATGGCTAACTGGGTCTCACTCCAAGATTCTCATTGACTTTAATGACTGCTGACCCTAAAGCAAACCAGCAAACAAAGACTGGATTGGATCCAAATTTACTGGACTGCAGACCAATAGTGTCCAGTCTACAGACTATAGTGTCTGTAGATTTTAGCCCTCTGAGTGCCACTCACTGATGCAGACAGGGGACAGCAGTGGAGTCTGACACCTCTCTTGAAGGGCCACTGTCTCCCTCCAACCACTGCTAACCCAGGCATTGCATAGTGGAGGGGGATCTTTCTTCCTCAGCAATTTAGCCCAATAGTTTAAGATTAAAAGATGCCAGCTTTAATTTCTGTGAATTACTAGGGATGGATAGAAACCTTAATAAGACACTTTGCCATCAGTAAAATGCTTGTTCATTGCCAGAGAAAATATTTAGGTGAAAATTAGCACCTTGAAATGTAAGTGAAAGACAAGTTACCTTCATTTTGATCAAATGGAAACAGAAATGATCCATTTTGGTTTGAAGTAACTTTAACTCAACAGTTAAACAACAAAGTGAAAAAAAATTAAAATGGAAAAATGAGTGGAGGCTTTTACTTGAACCAAGATGCCTCTTAAATGTCTTGGCATGAACAATGAATTTCCCAAATCTCTTTACACTGTTTATTTCTAAATACCGGATGTCTGGTTTGCTCGGAGTGTGTGTGTGTAAAGTATTTGCCTGGCTTGTCTGCCCCAGTGTCACAATCACAGCACAGACTTCAAGAGCTCCTGGCACAGGGAGAAAACACAGCAGACAAACAAAGGGCAGGATAGAACATAGATAATGTTTGAAACTGCTTTTCCAGTAATGTGGACTAGGATTCTCCTCCATAGCAATTCTGGGGAGTCTAAGTCACTTGCTGTGGTGGTGTCACCTGGCACAGAGTGGCAGAAGGGAATCAGCACGGGGTATACAAGTGAAGACTCAGTTTTGCTCCTTAGAGAAGCCAATGGTTTTGCATACACCCAGCTGGGTTTCCTCACAAACTGTGCCTGTATTTCTAGGGAGAGTCTTTGTTCTGTGTGTAAGCCCTGTGGGACATGACACTGACTTCTCACAAAGGGTTTGCCCAGCACACTCCCTATCAAGGCAAGGCTTGTAACAACTAATACTGTGTAACCTTGTAGGGCATTGCAAGGCATGTTATTCCATCCTGGTCCTTCCAGCACCCTGACTGAAGAATCTATGCTAATTACTGGTAATCAGTTCCAGACTTCATTTACAAGGATCTAATCTTGAGCTTCATAGCAAAAACACTGCACCTTAGCTCATCTAGAGAAAGATGCTGGTCATCTGCCCTCAAAAAGGCAAGAGTCAGTTGGGCAGGGAACACCAAGCCTTTGTCTCCTTTCACATTTAAGAGAAAAGCACTGTTCTTGCTGTTGGGCTGCTGCCAGAGCTATTTCTATTAAGTGAACCTACAGTGGACAGCAGACCTGTGCAGTCAAGAATTTAACAAGCCAAAATGTCTCCCATGATGTTTGGGCTACTAAAGACACACAGCCCAGCACAGCAGGTTTCCTCCAGCAGCTGAGCTGTCAGCCATGGAAGCCCCTTGCTGTCTGTGCATACAGGCTGGGAGCACAAAGGGCCAGGCACGCTCTTGGACTTAACAAACCACGGAAAGACCAAGCCAGCATGACAGCAGACACAAACAAGAATGCAATTAGAGATGGATTATAAATATCTGTCTAACTACCTGGAAACACTTGCATTGTGAGAGAAAGCAACAGTCTTGCTGATGGCATTTGGGCTTAATTTAGGTCACGATTACAGACAGGGTGCTCTGAGCTGGCAAGGGTCAGATGGCAAATCAAAAACAGGCTCCTATTTGTCTTGACTCCTGCTGCTAGCTTCACCTTTCCAGTCCAGCAGCCCAGACAGAAGCAAGCATTGTTCTCCCCTGGCCAGCTGGTGAGCAGCAAGCGTGGTGCAATTCATGCTTACTCTGCTTGCACTGCGTCTGTCCATGGAACAGGAAAAAAGACAACATAGTTGGGTTCTTTTGCTCTAAAGAGCATTTTTAAATCAAGAAAGCAGAGGAGATCTCCAAACCCAGCAAGGGGAACCTGCAGGTCAGTTGCTGCATGGGGAATCTGAGTTGAAGGCACGTGCCCTGAATACACTCATGTTCAGAGAACCCAGAGGCGGACTTTTAAAAGATCTCAGTGCAGCTTTGCACCTCCAGCTCACAGCCCAGAATGCTCTTGTCAGACAGGGTAACACTCCAGAGCATGGCAGATCCAAGACCTTTACTGGTTCTAAAGCACATGCCAGTGAGAAGGAAATAGCAGTGGAGCACTGTGAATTTAGAAACTCTCTGCCAGTCCCAGAACCATGCCATACCAGTTGTATCTACAGCCAAGAGGCAGGCATGTGTGTCTGAGCAGTCTCCCAGCCTTGACAGAGAGAGGAAGGTGCCATGACTTGCCCAAAACTGCAGAGCACATACCTAGCAGAGCAGGTAAGAGACTCCAGACCTCTGTATCTCACCACAGAATCCTGCTGTCTCTCTCAAAGCATTTCAGGACTCTTTTTCATCCTTGCTTGCATAGGATTGAGAAGCCACACTCTGACCAATCCAGGAGGCAATCCTGTGAAGAGAGTGTGGAAGCAACATTAACAGGAACATTAATAAATGAACTGACTTTTCAAAGGGCCAGACGGTGTTTGAAGTGTTAATGGCAGAAGGCTACTGTATGATTTAAAAGCTAGCTGGTGTGGACGGTGGCTGGCTTTGAGGTCATTTGCATTTCAGGCCCACCAGCTCTCATTCATTTCCAGAGAGGCATATTTAGCTGTCACTTGAACTGAACCCTGACTGACACTTCATGCTGATTTTCTCAGGATTTTGGTGGCTGGTCAGTAAGTCCTGGCAGGAAAGCAACACAAAAGTAGCTGCAAAGGTTGGGATCTGATCTAAAATCCCTCTGAGTCCCTGCAAAACATTCCTCTGGTATCAGTAGGCTTTGGATAGGGGCCATCACAAACAAGACACATGCTAGAGTACATCACAGTTATTTCTATCCAGGAGAGCAAAACAGGTTTCTGAGGGAAAATTAACAGCTGGAGAAGGAAGTGAGGGTCTGGTTCCCTGGGTTTTACCCCTAGCCATAGCTTGTGCCCCACTGAGTGCTCTCCTGGGGAATCCTGTCCACTCTGCTGGCAGAAGGATCCTTAAAACAATTAGTTTTACTAGCAAAGCTTCACAGAGACTTGTCCCAGCCCCCTTCCCTGCAATCAGGCCACAGTGAAGCACTGCTACTCAGACCAAATACACATGATCATCTCTACTAGTAGAGCTGCCTCTGTCCCTGGCAGATGTGACTTTGCTGCAGAGCCCCATGGAGGCCATTTGATGCCTGTGAGTTCGCAGTTCCCTAAATACATCACTGGTGCCAGGGGGCACATCTGCCCTACATGTACTCGCCAGCAGACAGGTGAATTTTGGTACTGTCTGAAAAATCCAAAGACTTCTTTTTGCTTGCTTTTTGGGATTTTCTTCCAATAGGTCCATTTTCTGTGCTTGCCTGAAAGACATCAGGACAGTGTGTAGACGTGCAGAGCCTCTGAACATGGGAGGAAGAAAAAGACAACCTTTGGAGAAGTAAAGCACCATGGAGCAAATAAGAGAAATAATACACGCTACATTGTGGGGTGAGCTTCTATGTATGTGGTCATCCATTTGTTATTATTCCTTCCCAAATTCAAAACAGCCCTGTTTTATCTCACAGGTCAGCTGCCCACACAAACAAGTGTGTCCATCACCACCTCAAAATATCCCTTCTTTCCATGTGGCTGTGTACTTTGCTGGAGTCATGTTGGCCAAGGAAGGACGAGTCCCAGCTTTGCTATCTGAAGTTAACTCCTGGCCTCTTGGGCACATTTGGGGTTCTGCCAATATGCCTGGAGGTTTTTAAGTGCACAGGGCAATGGGGGTCCAGTTTCTTCTACCAGTTTGCAGATATCCTACCACCTGTAGCATTTTACTCCTTAACACTACACTATTCTGAATAGGGCTGTAAACTACAACAAGCAGCACATCAGAAAGGTGGCAGCCCAGGTTTTCCTCCAGCAAAGCAAGGCAAAAAAGTTAATCAACTATGCTCTTTGAAGCTCAAGATAACTCCTCAAGAATAGGCAGCTCAAAATACAAAAAACTCCCATCGGAGCCCACACTTGCAATCCTTGAGAGACAGATGACTATTTCTACAACTAAAGCTGTTCTGTGGCAGAGTAGGTCAAGCACAGCCGTCTCAAAGCTCTTCCCCTGGCAGTGTGCAGTGTCAGATGCTTAAGGAAGAGTAGAAGACCTTGCTAGAGGGATGTGTGTGTCCTTTCAGCAATTAGCAGTTGGGGATCAAAGCTCTTTGTGCACACAGGCTGTAGAAGAGGATTTATTTCTTAGTGCTGTTCTCCATTGCTCCATTCCCCATGGCTCTATACTCAGCCAAAGTGAAAAAGATGCTTCCTAAACCCAGTTACATCAGCACTCATGTGCCACAGCCAATTATTTCTCTGTCAAGTGCTGCTTAATTACAGGCAGTCACTTATTTAGTGCACAAGCCTTCCTGCTTGGCAAGGTAGGAGGCATACCTTGCCTCAGTGCTCCCAGTGCTTTTTATGCCCAAGCAACGTGAGGTTACTGGGAGGGGTCAGAGACAAGAGATTAAACTGGAATCAGAATGGGATAATACAAGTTATCAGGCAGGAAGCCAGCACACAAGCATATAATCCACCAGACATGGTCAATGGTGAGACCAACAGCATGTGTGAGCATACTCTTCAGTGTACCCTGGATTTCAAAGAAACCTGGTTTAATCTGAATGGGGACATGACAATGCTGAGGCTGCAAGCCAGTGTGCTATGCTGGATTAGATTAAAAACATCCCTCTTTTCTGCCATTTATTGTTGTCTCGGAAGATGTGGCAGAATAGCTCCACAAGTAGGACTTCACCTGGTCAGTCCGACTTACACCTGCAGTTAGTTGACTTGAGGCTAACCTGGAACAGACCTGCCCCTAGATCAGACTGGGTTAGGGAGCGACCGTACAGATCATACTGGTCAGGCCAGTACGTGGGAGATAGCTGGGAACCTCCTAATTTCATTTAGTGTGAATGACAACAGCCTGACTGTAGCCTTGGATCTTCTTATAGAGAGAAGTCTAGATAGTTTGTGAAAAATAGAGTCATGATAGTAAATACAAGATGGTTTTTGGAAGGATGACACACTTGGGAGAATGACCCACTGATTAGTTATGAACAAAATATGACCATACACTCTTCCTGTTGCAGCAACTGCGACCCTGTGGAAGCAGATATGTTTTCAGCAAATGCAGCTTAAAACATAATTTCAAGTTATTTAAAAGCCGACAAGCCTCAGTTTTTATCTGCCAGCAATTTCTGAATAAAAATGCAGGATAATCCAAAATTGTATTCACCCAATAATGACCAGTCTGCAGATCACTAACAAGAAATTGCATTGGTTTTGGGTATTCAAGTTCCAGGTGCTTTGCTGTGGGCACGTAAAGGACATCAGTTAAGTTTCTGAGAGAATCTTTGTGCTGTGATGACTTGCAAACCCACTCTAAAATACACAGAAAGGTATTATTTTAGCCAATCTAGAAATACACCAAAAGTACACGAGTAATCCAGTTACAGGAAGGAACAGGGCAGATGCCAAACCTGTCAAGGGAACAGGAGGAAAGCAGAGATAAATGCAACTTATGTGCTTTAAAAATAAATCAACAAATACAATCCTTGTTTTACTATTTTTCCCCCCAACCTGCTAAAATATGCAATTAGCTCATTTACAAATCAAGCACTGATGGCTTACAGGCAAATTGCTCCTTGTTTGCTTCCCTTCACTTCTGAAGGTTGAAGTTAATGGAAAAATTACTAAGAAGTTTCTAGTTTGGTGTGTCTTCCAAAGTTACATGAATTTCAGTAAAACCAAAATGTTTTCTGAGAAGTTTTCTATCCCCTCCAGCCCCTGTCAGCTCCCCACACCTCCCAAACAAATCTGTGAAAAAGGATATTCGTGGTAAAATTTCCGTTTGGATAAAGAACATTTCATTAAGGAACAGAACAAGACACTGAATAAGAAGTTCAGATGAATTCTAGTTGAAACACTGGCTAGATATATTTTCACAAATTGCTTTTCTTCATCTACTTTATTATTATTATTCTGCATTTTTTAAATGGAAAAAGATATTCTGATAAAAAGGACTTGGAGGGTCCCAGTTTGAACCATACAGAGGTTTTATAGCTCCTGGGCGCTTAGCAGATTTGGGCTCTGTTTGTTTTAAATATGCACTACATTTATTCCAAATAAACTCCATAAATCAATCTGTGTAATAGAAACCAGAAAAGTTTATGCAAAACAAATATAGAAAGTCATAAATACTGTGTTTAAGATGTCATTTTTGTGGCTGGTATATTTCTATGGTATGTTTTTACTGTTCGTGGGATAAATTTTTCAGAAACATTAAAATCTTTCCTCCCCTCCATTCTCTATAGGTTTATCCCAAAGAAATAATGAGGCTAGCTCTATAAACCAGCATTTATTAAATCCAAATGGGTACTTCATCTTACAGTAGCTTTCAATATAATCTATTTGATCTTTCAAAGTAGTTGGAAAATGATTTCAAGGGGAACTTTCACAGAACAAATTAACTTGAAAGAAGAGAACATTTTATACCCCAAAGAGGGAGGAAAGCAATTTCCTCAGTTTTTCTCTTTCTGGATTCCCCTTAGCCCAACTGCAGATACGCATATTTGAAGAGGCACTCTCTGCGGCTGCTATTGCATGATCTTAGCAGCGATGCCAGAAGCTCATGGAAAGCAGGGTCACAGACTCATGGGTCCATAAGGTTACAACTTTGACGAGTTCATCTTTGGTGAAACTTCAGATTGCACTGGAGATCAGAAGGAGCAGACTCACAGAAACTAAAAACAGTTTGTTCAAGCTGCAATTAAAAATCTACCCCTGAAAAGTTACCCTTCTGTATTTTTGGAGGGATTTTTTTTTTCCTGCCTGCTACAGCTCATCAGACTGGTTGTTAAATAAGTAGGTAAAAATAGCACTGGGACCACAACCTGGTCAGCAGATCCAGGCACCTGCCAATTTTAAGAATCTAAAGGTTAAGGCATTATAGGGACACAGTGAGAGGCTGGAGCCCCAGGGCAGATGGGGTACCAGTTGTTGTGGTGTTCCACCAAGTACTAAATCCATCAGTTGGGGAACATGATGTTCCCATTCTCTCTCCAACAGCCCACTGTCTCTCTTTGGATTAATTCAACTCCTGCATGCATTAAAAAGCCTTTCTGAGCAAGTTTCTCAACTAACCAGCAGGATATTAGGAAACTCCCTCCAGTCTGAAAGCTCTGTATGAATCTTCTTCATCCATCCAATTTATAAATGCTAATTTTCTGTCTCTATGCATGTGAAGGCTGCAGGAACCAAGCAGAGAATGGAGTTGAGAAACACTAGGCATTTTGGGACATGGGGGTGGGAAAGAGCCAAAGGAAGAAAAGACAGAAATTTTCTCCTTTTGACTGCCAGAGGATTTGGGAGCAGCCTGGCTGAAGCATTTCGTCCTAGGCCTGGATTGTGCCATTCTCTACAACACACTGAACTCAAGTTTTCCAACTCCGAAGTCTGCTGTTCTACATTCCCTTGAAGGTTAAACAAGTTTACCTGAGGAATGCTGACTTCACCTTCCCAAGATGTATAAACCCCAGGAGGTAAAAAATTAAAGATTTTGAAAGGCTTTAGAAAAAGAGAATTTCCTTAATGTGTTCTTTCAGAGACCAGATATTTTGTTTTGTCCTTTTGGTGAGGTTACGAATGATACATGCTTAAAGCTTTCCTGTAAGCTGGTTTCTTCTATTGGGCTGAACTACTGCTAAAGGCATACAGTATTGGGAGTTATAATGCAAGACCTAAACCAGTATCCACCAAGTTTTCTTC
>NW_010548148.1:0-6688 GCF_000687285.1 Phaethon lepturus | reverse complement strand
AGGGAAAGGCTGAGGAACATTTTGTCCTTATTTTAGAGGTGGGGAACCTGAGGCACAATGTGAGGACACATATGTGATTTGGACAACAGCGAAAATAGCCAATGGCAGGTCCCCAAAGCCTCATTTTGGTACCCAAGCAATAAATACCTATCCCACATTACTAATGATAGGGGTGCCTTTGAGGTCTCTGCCATTTCAGTGCTGGATGAGGCTGTCTCTTCAGGCAAACCTTCTCTGCTCCTGATGAAAGCTTTATACCCCTCTTGGCAATGCAGAAACCCTTCTGACAGATGCACATGCTGAAGGTATTGCCAGCATCCAGGCGCAAATGTAGGATCTGCCAAGAACACAAACTTTATCACCTCTCACTGGACATCGGCTTCCTCCAGCACCCAAAAACCTACCCAGAGCCAACAACAACCAAACTCCAGACAGGGGCTACCCACTGGCTCAGGGCTGTGAGAAACCTCAGTTCACCTTTAACCACCTTTCTCAGCACAAGCAATCTTTGTCTGAGCTAAGAGCCATGGCCTGGAACTTCCCTCTCGGCCAGCTACAAAGCTTCTCTGTACTCACCGTAACCTTCCAAGACGGACAAAATCCTCCAGTGCTCCATGTTTAATCCAGGCAGGTGGTTTTACCACATGCTGCTCAGTGGATGCCGTGTTCCACCCCAGAGGCGGCTGAATTTCATTTAAAATGGGAGTGAGGGACAGAGACTAGGGAAGAAAGCAATCCTTTTATGATGCGTTTCCTGAAGCGGTATTGTGAAGCCTAGCTCACATTAAGAGTCTCTTGTTCTCCTCTCACAATTAAAAAAATAATTCCCCTCTTATTTGGAGATCTTTGACTAGTGTTTCCTAGGGGAAGCAGAAGGAGGTTGCAGAACTAGCGAGGATACAAGAAGACCCATTCCAGAAGGCACCCACTGAACAGCCTGCAGGCCACGCTATTAAGTTACAAAACTAGATGGCTGAAACAGGCATGGCTCTTCAGGGCATCAGGCATCCCTGCTCTGGTCAGGGAGCTGCAATCACACTAGATCAGGTGCTCTGGGCATTTTCAAAGGGAGCTGTGCAGTGACATGCTCCCAAAGCTTTTGCTACAGCCAACTTTGAGAAATGCTGTTGACAAGGAAGAGAACTATAATAAATGGGTAACTCCCATGACAAGGCAGAAAACTATTTATAGCAACCTTGAACTCCACTGCTGGCTAAACCTACTGTGTTACTCTGCGGATGAAGAGAAACAAAACAAGACACCCCTCCTCTTCAGGTGGCTGGATAAATCAAGCAGAGCAGAAGGCATCCACAGGGAGCTCGACACTCCTGTATGTTGACCCAGGAAAGGGACAGTACAGCATCAAGCCCAGCAGAGCTTGAGGAAAAGTCTCCTCCAAGAGCACCTCTAAACATTTGCCCTTTCTCATTCCAATGAGGAAAAACAAGTGAAAGAAAAGCCATTTGGAGAGTCTTAAATGGATCAGAACTCCCTCAAAATGTCTGTATGTGAGCCAAGGTTTTGCAGAAAAAGCTGATGATGTTTTGGGATGGGAATGCAGAGAGGTAGGGGTATGTGTAATACACTGGAGGTACGGGGCCAGGGGGACTTGCCAGAAGGCTGCGTGTAGATGTGGAGGAGCAGGTCTGCCGTGCTGTTCAGCAAGTTGCCATGGAAGCAGAATTGCCATGTTACAGAGCACAGGCGAGATGTGTAGGAGCAGGGTCTCCCCCGTGTAGCCTTTGGCAAGCTGCTGGAGGGAGGAAGCATGCTCCTGCAGATGCAGAGGAGCTGCCAGGGGACAGACCGCTACAGTTCTGGCAGAGACTTTGCAGATGCTCTAGCCAAGTCACGTTTTAACATCCCCATGCCTCAGTTTCCCCAGCTGTAAACTATTATAGGGATGTTTTGTGGCTGAATATAGCCCCATACCCACAAAGTGAGCAGAGCGCTTTGGACAGATGATCCCAAGGAGTATAAAGCATTTACTTGAGATTTTTTTTTCCTGTGCTTCTCTCTGATCTTTGATGCTGTCACCTAAATAATTTACAACGTGAAGAAGGAAAGAAAAGACCAGAAGCAATCACACCAAAGCATCCAGCCTCCTCCAGGCATGGCCCAGGAGCTTTGGGGAAGGAATGTGCTCTCACCCCACCCCCTCATCAGACCTTCTGCATGATGACATGCAAGTGCTTGTAGATCAGTTTATGGATCTGGGGACTGACAGACTTTGAAGTCAGAGCGTGGCATCCCCAGTTATATGCTAGGACTTGAAAGGATCAAAGCTGCCTGCAATTGTTGAGGCCTCATGAATGAGCTGGGTTGGTAATGGGAACTCAGAATTCAGGATTGGCTCCTAATCTCCCCAACAGCGTCATAAGCATGAGCATACGTTCTGTGGGCAATCTGGTGGCCTTTCCTTGTCTGCTTAACATGCTGTGAGCTGCAGACGGAGGGCACGCTACAGCACTGTGACACATTGTGTTACTTATCTCTGTTTTCTAGCATGAAGGATATGTTCTGCAAGCAATTCTAGTGCAGGATTTCCTACATGAAATCCAGACCTTCAACAAAGAGGCACTAATGACAACAAAAACATTAGTTCAGCTTTTAGATCCCAGCTGGAGCTTGCAGATGTGGCAGACAGGGATAAATACTCTCTGCTTTTTCCACTGGGGTGACTCTTTTAGATTTAGGGACTGCACTGTCTTCTGCTACAGGGTTGGATCCTGGACAAGGGCTGTTTGGTGTCCTAGTCCTTATTAAGTGAACAAATTTGGGCTGGAAAAGAGAAGAGGAAGATACAGAGTGGCTCTGAGTTCGCAACTGCCTCTCAACAGGCTGAGTGACCCTTTCTCACATAAGGCATCTGGGACACAGATATGAGCCACTTCCAGTCTGATGTGGCTGGAAGGGGCAGAGGGCAGAATCCATGTGAGAAATTTTACAACCTGTAGCCTAAGCATCAGTCTCCCAGCCTACATGATCTGTGTCTAGTGTGCAGGTATAAATCAAACTCCTGGATATGAGTTTTCTTTGATTAACATGTCCAACAACTTCCTTGCAATGCTCTTTGAAATTTGAACAAGCAAAGCTCTGTCCCAGCACCCCCATTAACTATTGTACAAGCAAATTGCCTGGTGGAGAGAGGAGGTCAGGCTGGTCAAAGCGCCTTTAGACAGGCCAGACTTGCTGAGCTCAGAAATGCTGCTCCAACTATGAGCCCAGGCTGTTCCAGTCTACTCTCACCTGAGGTCCTCTTTGGGAGTACTGCTCAATGTGACAGCAGACCAGACCCTGGCCCTTCACTGACTGAGTGGCTGCCCTGCAAAGTCCAGCCTTGCAGTTTTTGTAGCATTTCATGCATACAGAGCGCCCAAGACCATATCATCATCCACCACCAGGAAGATACTTGCATGTCAAGAGCCTAATTCTGCACTGTGAAAGTCTGTGCTATCCCTCATGACCAAAACATTCATGTGGCTTTTCTGAATTAATACATGTTAACCAACAGCCATGAATTCCCAGACTCCCCAAGTGCTAATGCAGCCTGTAAATGAGCCAGGTAGTATTCACTGCATTGCAAGGGACCACTGAGACATTACCAAGAATGCCTTTGGAGTTCACAGTACACCTCATGAGTATAGCTTATCAGTATCTGTCTTAAGTAGGAAGCAGTTATAGGCTGTAAAATTCACATCACATATCCTGTTACTGACATATTGTTCTTGGCCCAGAGGTTCAATTCAAAGACGCTCACGTCTCATGCTTGAAATTCAAGAGCACCTCTCTGTTTTCCCTCCACCCCATGGTGAGGGGATCAAATTCACCCTTTGCTGTGACTGACTTTTTTTTTTTTTTGACTGGAAAACCATTAAAGACTGACATGCTGTTCACAGACATGTCACAGCTCTGAACTCAGTCTGGTGTTGTTGCAAAGAGGCCTAATACTTTACACTAGCCAACATAAGTCCAAAGTAGTCTGCTCGAGAAAACTGATTATAGTAAGTCAGACAATATTAAAACCAGGAAGACTGTATTAGTCCAAAGAAAAAGGTCTTCTGAGATCACATTTAGTATGAAAGCAGAGGACATACCAGAAGCAGAATCTGCTCAGTCAGTTATAGGGCTTAATACCTGGACACAGCAAATGGGAGACTGACCTACCCATTTGAGAGGGCCCTGATATTATGAGAACTGCAGATGAGTCTCCATCAGGCTGTTGTTACCCCATCATGCAATTTATCCAACGGAGAACTCAGATGCCTTCACAGGTCCCCAGCTTCAGCCAAGTCTCCAACAGCAGTCAGACAAGGAACTTCTGTTCCCACTGCATTTGCCTCCTTTCTTCCCCATCTTACCCTTCCTCTCTCTTCTTCCCCTTTACACTAAGCACCCTGATTTTACCATCCCGAAGTTCACATTTGCTGGCTTTAAGCCTTCAAGGAAACACAGGCAAATTCCAGAAGCACAGCATCCCAGCCCTTCTTGATAGTGTCTTTTCTCTAAAACACTATTGTCTCGAAAGCCATCTAAAGAACCCTTCAAAAGCTTTCTACAACTAGAATGGCATTAATGTTTACATTAAGAACCTTAGCCTTCTCCATTTCACATTTTAGTGTACCTATTCTGCTTCCTCTGATTAAAAAAGAAATGACAAATTCTCTCAGTGTGAGTCCCCTCAGGAGCACAGAGACACACTCACTGTGAAGCTCATTGTTGTTGCTTCCGTGGATGCCTCAGGCCCATAGAAACTGTCAGAAATCCCCACAGGTCTTAACGCACTCAGATATAGACCTACCCCAGCTCTCAGCCAGCAAAGTCTGGTGGTTTTTGAAATCACAGCAACTCGCACGTTTTTGCACTGCAGGCCCTCAGTTCAATGCCTTGAGCGCTGATGGAGACACAGGTGCACACGTATATCTGCAGTTCACTCCTGCATGGATCTCCACTGCTTCTGACTGGGGCACTGAGTGGTAATTTTACATCTTTTAATTCAATGAGGTATCAATAATCCAATAATCGCATGCCCAATTGGCACATACCCAAACTTGGGGATGTAAGAATTTACACCGATGTGCAACATAGCTCCTCTCCCTTTCATCTGAGTGCTCCTTTAAGTACACAGTTTGACTTGCAAAACCTTGAAAAATACCAGATTTTTGAGTTAGAACTGAAATCAGAACTGCTTTCATCAGGCACCATCAAATGAAAAAGGTCATTCAGAAGTCTTGTGTGATTTAATAAATATATATAATTTAACTGCTTGGGTTTCTTATTAGTGAACTTAATTGCTGTATTTTAGTTTACTTGCCATGTCTTAACTAAAAGCATTCTTGTTCTTTATGAGGCAGTCAGCAGGTGTACACATAACTTTATGTCAACATCTGATTACCACTTATTGCTCATTTAACTCAGCAAAAAATAAAAATTGGACCATGTCTCAAGAAAAATAAAAGGAGAATGCTGTGGAGTTAGAGCAGAGAAGTTTTTTTCAAAAATCAAAACAGGAGAGGTTTTCTTGAATATTTTTTCCAAGCGCTGTTGTTATAGGTGTTTCCTGAGGAAGTGACTGACTTTCCCCCCCCATGACTCTCACCCTCTAGTTTTTATTTTATTTTTTTTTCTTTAAGCACAGAGTCTGAGGGGTGCAAACAAGCCAGCACAGAGGACAGTTATTTCACTTTGCTGCTTGAATAAACTGATAGGAAGAGAACCAGACTTCTTTTTACTCCAATTCAGTAAAGCAAAGCAGGACATAGAGGTAGTAGTGTGCTTCATTTTAGGCAGGTGCCTTGCTAAGCTATGGCCTCTACGAGCCATACAAAACCATCAGTGAAATTAAACTCCATCTAGTTATTTTATGACTGTGTTTCAGTACAGTGCTCTTGCAACTGGAAGCCATCTGGCTGGGGATGGTTTTATGGTCTGCATTTTCACAGCTCCCTGCCCAGCAGGGTCAGGGCCTCCTCCACAGTGAGGACTCCTAGGACCTCTGCTCCTTCTTCATAGGAGCTGCTCCAGCAGCATGATCCTCAGCACTGCTGAGGGCCTGGTTTCAGTCCTTCATTGCCATGAACAGCCAACACACCAGTCCTGTGGTGAGCAGACCTCTGTGCATGAGATGAAGTGTGGGCCCTCAAGCACGTACAAAGGCCAGCTAAGGGTAACTCTTTATGAATTGGCCACTGACTATGGCCAGTAATAGACGTGATTCTTGCTTCCTCCACCCCAAGCTGGGGATCGCAACAACTTCACATCACCCTATATAGGGGAAGGTAACAAGTTCTGCACCCGACCCACAAATCCCCCAGTTCAGGGTGGAGGGCACTGGATTCATACTGTTGCTTTAGTTCTTTTAGAGAAGAGCATCTTATGAAGGCAGCGCTCCAGGCATGTCAAAAGCTTTAGAGAAAGGCAGGTTCAGATCAGCAGTCAGCTCTAACCCATGTATGCAGATACGTAGATTATCCTCTAAAAGTAATACTTTTGGATGGTACTGGTAGAAGTGTAAAAAACAGAATCACAGAATCACTAGGTTGGAAAGGACCTTCAAGATCAAGTCCAACCATTAATCCAGCGCCACCATGTTCCCTAAACCATGTCCTGAAGCGCCACATCCACACGTTTTTTGAACACTTCCAGAGATGGCTGCTCCCTGTTCCAATGCCTGACCACTCTCTCAATG
>NW_010548147.1:19066-31093 GCF_000687285.1 Phaethon lepturus | reverse complement strand
CTCCCTCCCTCCCTCCCTTCTTGTTTGGGTTAAGGCAGAAATGATACAATGAAGAAGAGAGTGCTACTAATTTCAGAGTGTGCAGGAAGTTTCTCCTCTGCCTCATCTCTGGCTATTGTATGAACGTCTTTCCCAAACCCAGGGCTTGGGTTCATGACCATTAGACAGCAACAGAAAACTTTTTGCTGGCCTCAGTGGGCTTTGCTTCAGCCTCTGGGTCTGGCATTGGAGATATCAGTACGTAATTTTATATTAGCATCATGGTCAATGACTCAGAATAATTTCTTGTATTCAAGGGTGGATGGAGACTGCCCAAGTAATGTCTTGATGCAGATTATTGATTAATGATTACATTATACCTTTAAGGAAAGGTTATTCTTGACACATACTGGAAACACACTGGTTCATACCAGTACCTGGAAACATACTCCCTACAAAACAACTGATGCTCCTGTCTACAAAAACCAGACTGTCTTCAGTAAGACAATGCATCTCCATAAGCAGAAAACCTACTGCTTGCAGTTACTGTACTGTGCAAGTGAAAAATTTATTTTCATCTACCAGTGGTGATAAAGGACCGTATCAACTTCTAGACAAATTAGGACAAAAATGTTGCATCCAGAAGTTTCATTTTTTACTTTCTGTGGCCATAAGGGGCCACATCAAAGAGAATCATCATTCTACTGTCATCTACTGGATGCAAGAAAAGATTTTCTGAGTTAAGTTTATTAATAACAGAGGAAAGGGGAAATGCCTAGAAGGGGACATCTGACAGAAGAGCTATGAGTAAAACCAGAACTCTTTGCTCAGAAATACACAAGAGGAAAAGAGAGGGAGAGATGTGGTCTAGTTCAATGCATTTCTAAAGATTTTCACAACACATCCTATTTTTTATGTGGCAAGCACTGTGGGCTCTTAGGCTGGGTTTCAGAATTGTTGGTTGCAGTTTCAGTGTCCTCTGTACCTAGTTTTTGTGACTCAGTTCTCCACCTGTGAAATAGGGATACCACAAGTCACCCGGGGATAACATAAGCTACTTTGTAAAGCATTCTGACATCACTGCTGAGAAGTGCTACAGAAGAGCAAAGCATTGCTCATTACTGTAGTCTTTCTTGCTTAATTTTTTTTCAAAGGAGTTGTACTTTTTCTTGTGTTGCCCCAGCTTTTTGCAGCATGAGCATGTATGTATTAAATATATATAAATGGAGTGAATTTCAAGTGCCAGCAGTGGGCACACACTCTCCTTATTCAGAATTTCATAAGGGGTGTTAATATGCAGAGTTGGTGTGTGCACTTGGCAGCTGCACTGACATGATAGAGTGTCAGCTTCTTCGTTAATGATCCGCATAGGAAAGTATCCCCACATAGGCCTTGACAATTGACATGCCATTACAGTCTATTGCGTCAATAATCCATGCATTCAAGTGCTCCCCACTCTTCCAGGCAAGCCTGACACAATAGTCTATAATAGCTCTGCGCAGTATGTGAACAGGAGGCCTTGGTATTAGAGTACGGTAACTCTGAAAGACCCGATACGGTCTAGCGTGTAAATGATCCATGTATTACTACTATCAGTATACTGATCCTCAAGGATCTTTGGGCCTGACATAGTCTCAAGGAGAGTTTCCTTTTCCAAAAAAAAAAAATGGCATAGGATGTTTGGATTTTAAAACAAAAGCTTTTCTTCTTGAAAAATTACAGCATAAATGTAGGCTGACATCCCTAACATCTGTGCAGGGAACTGGAGCTGGAAAATAGTATGAAGTCCTGTTCCATCCTGATGACATTAAAATAGTACCTTCTTCCTCAGGGAGAACTCTCTGTGGTTGAAACACACAAGCTACTTGCTGTGGCAAAAATAACCTGTGACTCTTTTAGTGCTCCACAGTCAATGAGCCAAATCTGTGTCTCCATGACCACCACTGCTGTGACCACAACAGAGTGGAGGCACAACCAGACTAGCTAATATCACTACCAGGAGCAGTTTAGCAGCTCAGCATGGCATGGAGCTTTGCCTGCCTGAGTAGGTGGGTGAATATTCACTCAGGAAGCACTTGCTGAGCTCCCTGTTGTTCCAGCTAGAAGGTTTGTGGCATCCAAATCAGCTAATTTTTAAGCTAACTTTCATATGTCACCATCATATTGCAGTGTTTGCAGTGTGGTCATACACTAAGCACCAGTGATATGCCAAGGCTTTTTTACCTGTGCTAGCTCTAAACCAACAGGTTACTAAATTCTGGATGTACTTTCCTAGAAACAAAAATAAACACACAAAAGTGCAAAAAAAGAACCGATTCACTGGTCATGCCTTTGTTAGGACATCCACAGAAAACAATTTAAATACAGAGAGATATGCATAGTGGTAACACCTGGTAGCAGCTGTACGTCAATCTAGAAGTTCACCACTTGATTTCTATCATATTACAACAAGATGCCAATTTACTGTATTTGCTGAATTTTCTACGTAACTGTCCGTCTGGTTTAACTGTAGTGCTATTTAAGCAGCTTTCAGAGGCATACAGTGACTTGAAAGCTTTTACAGGGCATCAGCCCTTGATCTACTGAGTGCCTATGAGTATGTTCGTGTGTGTCTCTGCGTTTTGCAGTGATGTGGTCCTCTAACACAAGAAACCATTGTCCAAACATTGACAGCTATCAGAATTCATACCAGGTAAGAGCAAACCTTTAGACCTGTGTTCAGTATGCATCCTTTAGTGTGCTTCCTTTCTGTCATTCAGCCCAAGAGGATCTGTAATCATTTTACTTGCTTACCTACTAGTTTCATAAAGTTACAGATTCCTGCCAGGTTCCTTTTTTAGTTTTTGTTGTTGTTGGTTGGTTTTCGTCATTTTTTCAGAAGAAAAGTGTTGGGTGGTCATTCAGGCATGCCCTCTGCATTCTGGATAACTAGGAAGAGGAGAAAAGCCACTTTTAAAAATCGTTTTCCTCTTTGTCTTCCACCCTGTCTTATTTAAGATGAGTTCTTTGCCTACATGTTCTCTGAAGGAGGACATTCCGGTAACCCAGCCTACACAGGAAGAAGGTCAGGAGGTTTTTCTTCCATTAATCCTTCAAACATTTCCTTTCCTACTTCCCAGTCACTGAAAGGAGGGTCATTTATTTGTCAGTTACTGTAAGTAGCTTTCCCGAAATGGAAAGAAATGGTGCTACATGACCTACATCTTACCTGGGAGGCACAGTGCATATGTCTCTCTGCTCTTAAAGAGAAAGCTGGGAGAAACTGGTTTTGGTGTCATTTAAACATATGCAAAGTGGTTGTTATATGGTACCAATCTGACTTGTACAAAAATATGGCAACACCTATTATCTACTCAAACTGACTACCATATTATTGTAGCATTCGTATGATCATTGTTCAGCAGTCTTTGGAAACAAAGGCTATTTTTAATTAGTGACTTTTGACATTGCTTTAATATGCATCAGGGCCAGTCTGTAAGTTCTTCTGGCATTTGTTGTAACAAAACTGTAGTCCTGGCTAGTGTAATGACCTGTAATTCTGGGTAGGATTCGACTCGCTTAACTACAACCACCTGAAAGCTGGGGGTCTAGTCTAAGCTAATCTAGTCTCCATTTACAGCCAGCAGAGAAGTAGGCAGTTCAAGGGATGGTTGATCCTATTCTAAAATAGAAATATAAAACAGAATTAAGTGAAAATGCTGATCTTTTGTATAATTACATTTAGGTGACAGGGATCCTGTGCATTTTTTTCTGATCCATACATAACATGCTAGAACCTCAAGGTCCCAGCTGAGGCTGTACCAAACTGTACCAGTTGTACCAAATGCTGCACTGACTTAAATAGATTTATGAGTCATGCCATTATGGGTATTGAAAGACTTCAGGGGTTTCACACTGTCTAATTTTAGGCACATAATTTGAGTGCATAAGTGCTTAAGGTCAGTGCCTAAGCAGAAGTTCTGAATCATTGGAGGAACTTGTCTCCCTCTGTTTATGGTGGAGGGAGTCTGCTACTCTCTTGAAATAGGTGCCTGTGATTAAGTGGTGTGAGTTCTTTTTTTGCCCCTCTCTTTAGTAGCTACTCTGTAGGAGTGATGCTGGATTTTGCTGCTTACTTGTCTTTGGGGTTTTTGGTTGGTTTGGGGTATTTTCTCACTTAAATAACAAAAGTGGCTTTATATCTTGTTCAGGAAAAACAAGCTGCCATTAGTTGCCTCCTGCAGTATGTGGATAAACATGAATTGCCTTCAAATAGCCTTAATGACTGCTTGTACTGAAATGTCTGGCTGTATCAGGGCTACTAAGTATCTCAGGTTCTCATCCCAACACTATCCCAATCAGGATCAACAGCATCACAGTTACTCTGTAAAAGAGAAAGGAGAGCTCATTTAGAGTGCGAAAAAGTGGTATATAAAAGAAGACCAAATTGCTGAGAAATAAATAGCTTTTATCTTGCTTTGATTTTTCCCTCTTTGCATATATTATTTCACACAAATAATGACATTAATGCTAGGCTTAAGGTTGAGTTTATAATTGCAGAAAGTCAGAAATTTCACATATAATGTTATCATCATAATACGATGGAATATTGAACCCAAAGTGACAAAACTACCTACGATTGTTGATCCTGAACTGAGGCATTATTAGCTGAATTTATTTTTTTATATGAGAGCCACTAAGCTGTGCATTCATTGCTAGTAGACCAGCTTGTTATCCATACAAAAATGTTTAGAGTGCTTCCTAGGTCAGTCTATTCTCAAGAGACCCTGCATTTGGATCGGAATCCTACCATAGAATATAAACAGAGACAGATCCAGGAAGGGGGGAACGTGGGGGAGAGAAAGAAGAAGGAAAGGAAATGGCCATTGTAAAAGTTCAGTCAAATGGAACAGAACTGAAGATTTTTGGTGCGTTCTTTTTGTTGTTTTTCTAATTTATCCTTCAATGTGAGTGGTAAACATTAGTGACATGATATTATGCTAAGAAGTTTATTGAATGAAGCATAACCGTGAACTGACATTTTTTGAATGCACAGCTCCTTGGCGTGAACCTTGGAAATTAAAATAAAATACGACACATATTGATGCTAAGATGAGCTTTACTCTGCTTTGAGCACAACACGTGTTACTTCTTTTTCTTCTGACTTACATGGTGACAGACTGGTAACAATGAAGGAAAGATCAAGATTCAATTTCATTCAATAACATGGAGCTCTTGTGCTTAAATACCTAAAAGTAACCATCATAGGTAAATATATAGTTAAATGTTCAGCTGAGAGACACAGGATTTTCATACTGTTTTATATTTATATTTAATGAAGCTTCTACCATACATGAATTGCATTGTTTCACCCCAAGATTTACAGTCTCATGGTAGGTTCAAGGCACAATATAAGTCAAAAAAAGTCCAAGGAAATTGTGTGATGGTACTGTTCATATCTGTCGCCATGACTGTTCACTAGCTAGGCATGATTATAGGCATGATAATTTCTAAACTAGTAAGCTCTACAAAATGTTGGAACTAGTAATGATTTACAAATAACCCATAGCTCTGTTACAGATGCTCCAGGTGATCAACATGAGCTCCTCCAGATAGAAAATTAAAAATTATCTAGTAGGTCATAGGCAATTATAATTTATTGTTGTCTAGACACAGTGGATATTGGAGTGATGGTTGAAGTCTACTTATTATAGGTGGAGCAGCGTTCTAATTAACAATCCTCTCCAGAAAGATGTGTTGCCCTCACAAACTATGTTCCAAATCCTAGAGGAATACATTAAAAAGACAGTCTTCCCTGTTTTCTCTACCTGATGTTTCCGGAGTATGCTTAGAAGAATGAATTATATGAATGGATCTGATCCCAGGGGTATCTGTCTTAGAGATATCATGCTTAGATAAGCACTAAAGCTGAGCAGTTATGATTATCTTGCTTCATATTTATCTGCATATGAAGATTTTGTTGTGTGCTGATCTTTAGAGTAGCTCTTAAGAACCTGTTATTTTTCTAAAATTGCTGCCCTGTGTTCAGTGGTATGGTATAAACCAAGCTGAAAATTATTAAAAGTAATCTGGAATAGTGGACAGCTATAGTTTATGGCTGTTGTAGTTTAACCCGGCAGGCAGCTAAACACCACAAAGCCGTTCGCTCACTGCCTCCACCCCCCAGTGGGATGGGGAAGAGGATCAGGAAAAAAACAGTAAAATTTGTAGGTTGAGCTAAAGACAGTTTAATAGGACAGAAAGGGAAGGGAAATAATAATAATAACAACAACAAGAGCAGCTACGACTACAATATACAAAACCGATGCACAACGCAGATGCTCACCACCCGCTGAGCAATGCCCACCAGGTCCCGAGCAGCAGCCCCTGGCCAGCTTTCCCCCTAGTTTATATACTGAGCATGATGTCCTGTGTTATGGAATAACCCTTTGGCCTGGCTGTGCGCCCTCCCAGCTTCTTGTGTACCCCCAGCCTGCTCGCTGGTAGGGCAGTATGAGGAGCTGGAAAGTCCTTGACTTAGTGTAAACACTGCTTAGCAACAGCTAAAGCATCAGTGTGTTATCAACATTATTCTCATACTAAATCCAAAACACAGCACTATACCAGATACTAGAAAGAAAATTAACTCTTTACCAGCTGAAACCAGGGCAATGGCACACTGATTTTCATCACTTTGCTTGTTTCTGAAAGCGTTCATTCTGAAATGCAGTCAGGATAAAAGGCTCCCAGGTAGTCATATGAAAGGGTAAGGCGTAACAGGTTTTCAGTATTCAGTAAGAATTATTCCTGTAGCATAAATGGGAATTACAGCTGAGATTTGCTTTGAAGCCATAGTCTGAAATGCTGGTATTTGTACTTAAAATGTACTTATTTGCTCATATTACATTGTGGTCTTTGACAGAGTCCGTGCCAGAGGACACTTACCTGTACAAGCTGTATTTAAAATCTGTAACGCATAGGAGATGTCAGGTAAATACTGATGAAAAAAGCTTCTCTTTTTCATCACCATCACCACACACCGATCTCAAGTCATCAGGTATAATTTGAAATGGCAACTGTGTTTTTTACAACGCTAATCCTAGATTTCTTACTCTTATGTTGGCTTTTCAGATGTGTATGTACACCTGCACAAACATGCACATGCATATATATACCTTTATAAATATTAAGTATGACTCTAGATACATTATCTGTATGAAAAATACTAAAAGAATTAAACAGACCACATATCCAAAATAAATTGGCCCAACTGTAAATATATTAAGGATCAAATAGAATTTACTTTGAAGTAAGTTAAGTTTAGTGTAACAGAAGCTGTGGAATGAATCTGGGCTAGAACATAAAGACATCCAAATGGCGGCTCACTCAGAACACACTTTCCTTAGGCGTACGCGAGGTTGGTTCCTTGACAATTGTTTACTAGCAGCTTTTAAGACACAAACAGCTGTGAGTGACAACAGTCTGTCACAAAATTTGTCTAAGTTCATGGCAGAGAGCTGCAAACTCTGACACCTACTGAAAGAGGTATCGTATTTGCAAGCAGTCAAAAGTGATTGAAAACCAGATGAATCTGTTAGGATACCTCATGCCATTGAACACTGTTGCCTATGCCAAATATGCATTCGTAATCTACAATCTGTTATCTACTAGCAATGATGCTATAAGGTAGCATTGTTCAGAGTTGATTAATATGTAGACATCTACTCTGAAATAAAAACTTATATTTAATCAGAAATAAATCAACATGACTCATAAGATTCAACCACCATTAACACAGATGGAATATTTAGACTACTCTTTCCTCTGAGTTGCAGCGTTTTTATATGATTTCCAACAGAATATAGAAAAAAAATCAACAGCAGGGTTACACATCAGGGGAATATGCTGCAAAATCTACTGCCTTTAATAGTAAAGAATTATGTTTAGGATAACCACAGTTGTAATTATTTTACATGCACAAGCACTCTGATTGCATATCATGATGGGCAACAGATTTGGTAGTACTGTTTCTGTTATTTAATTATTAGAGTTGGCCTGGAAATATTCCTCCTTGATTGTACTTAGCTTAATCAAATATGACTTGAGCATCTGACTTGGCACAAACCTTGCAGGAACCCACTGAAATGACAAGGAAGTAAAAAGCTACTCTTTCATTCCTTTACATCTTAATTTGGCGGTTTCTGGAAGGACCAAGGAACCAGGACAAGTGCCAGGAACAGGCGAACTCTGTGAGCGCCTTTAATGGCAGTGTAAGCAATACAGCCGCATCTGCTTGAGGGCTTGTCTGCATGTGGGAAAGTGGTGTCAGCGCAACGAGCCATAAAGATGTAGCTACACCAGTGCAGACTTCCCTCCTCTTCACAAATCCCAAGTCTTGCTGCTGCTGCAGTCGAGTGCTCCCGGAAGGATGGCTCAGGAGTCCCACGGGAGGTCGCCCAGGGACCAGGCTGACCGCAGGCAGGACTCCCAGGCGCTGGGGTGGTGGCCAGCAGCTGCCTTTCCTCCTCCTCCGGGCCAGGTGGGCTCCTACCCAACTACCTCCAGCTCTAGACATACCAGTGACAGTGAGCGGGGAGACGAGGCAAATCTCCTCCAGCTGTGGTTACTCTTGTTAGTCAGTGAATGTGCTGCAAAGAGAGGACAGGTGCCCTCACTGGGTACCGTGGCCACATTCACCAAAACGCCTGGGCGCGTGACTACATCGCAGGGTTGCTCCTGAGCACTGTGCGGATGCTGTGAGCCCATCAAGCTCACCCTCCATAGCACTTGGCATGATATACAGTGGCAACCTTGCTCCCTCTTCTTGCCAAATCAGCAATACTTCACATATAGGCTTAGGTCCATTGTGCCAAACACAGCCATTATTAGAGGATTTCAGGTTTTATGGAGAGGTGCAAAAATAATTCATGGATTTAAATAAAAATTAAAATATTTTCTTTTTCAATGTTTAATATCAAACAAAAATCCTTCCTTTTTTTTTTCTCTCTCTCTTTTGTTTCATTTTCTTTTTCATTGATCAGCAAAAACTAATGAGTTTTTGCCCATTACCTATCCATTACTATCATTTATGCAATACTGCAATCAGGATCATCCCTATGGTTATGTACCCACTATGATGGATGCTGTAAAGCAAAGAATACTATTAAAAAGACAAAAGTAGATAGAGCAAGAGAAAACAAGTTTTGTCAGACAAGCAAAGTGATCAGAATAATAAATGTTTCAAAAGTTAGCTTCACTTTTCCATGTATAGTATGTTACTTTACTTTCCACAAAACCCAAACAACATAAGAGGGTAAAAAAGAGCACCACCTCTAAAAATTGTTCACTTACTGAACACATCTGCAGTCTGTGTTTTACCTGAAAACTGTTTAAACTCCCAGTTTACTACCTTTTCTTAATATTGGTGACTGGATTAGCTGAGCTAATTTTTTTTTTCCCCCATTGTATTTCCTGAAAATTTTTAAATGAAAGATCATAAATAATCAATGATAACAGTGTGAAGCTTTCAGGATTATTGGTATGTTTCAAAAAAGATAATATATAAATATTTTTACAAATAAGTCACTAAGTTGCCAAGAAATGTCTTTTGGGGCACTTGGAATGCCCTGATTTTTCATGTCACATTTTGTTTATTAATAGCTCCAGATTGTTTGCTCAGGAGACATTTCAAGAACGTATACAATTTGCTCCATGTTTAGCAGGAATAAAAATTTTGCAAGAATAAATGCTCAGTCATGAACAATTTTTGTGATGATGAGAAAAGTCTGATGAGTGTAGTCAGCAATGTTTTGGGGATGAGTGTTGATGTAATGGTAGCTTTCTCACTGTTTAATGATAGTGATATGAATTAGTTTTAGGTACCAAAGATTCAAGCTTTTTTTTTGGATGAGTCACAAATTGGAAGCAAGTAGCATATACTTTTTTTTAGTAAAATTTTAATTAATAGCATTTTTATTAAAACTCAGGGATTTAAAATATGACTCTATTTTAGTGGCTTTTAGGCTCAAACTAGTTTAGTCAACCTCTGGCATAAATGTTGCCATATCTACAGTCACATGACCAAGATACATCAGGTATTTAAAAAATTGATCTTTTAGTTATATGTCTCTCGTTGACTTTTGGGTGCTTTCTAAACTACTAAAAATACAGTATTGTTTCAGAGCTCTGGAGGAGCTTTATTGACCTGAGCCAATACTTGCAGGCTCTTCTGCCTGTGATTGCTGAAGCTTTATAAAGCAGCTCAGAATTGCTTGCTAAAATTGTCAAGACAGAAATGAGTATTCATCAGAAAGTAAAATTTTAGTGGGGAGAACACCATATAAAAATTGGGCCTCCATCTTTTCACTGTTAAAAGTTTATTAAAGCAAGGTTTCCAGTTTTTTAATTTAATTTGCAAGAGTACTGACTGGACTTCTTCACTGCCTTTAAGCAGTCACCGGTTTCTACCTTGCTTGTACATACCTCCCTGCTTGCCGATCAAACTCCGTTTCACTGCAGCATGAATGCTTCAAAGGCTAAATGACTGAGTCTGTAGCCCTCCCGTCCATTTCCCCCTCCCTCCCCCACAATGATATTTTTATTAAAAAATATTTTACTTGCGCAAGAGTATCTTCCATAAACAGTGAGGGCTTTGCACAGCTGGGTTGATATAGGGTGCACTGCGTACTCTTGGGGCAGTATTGCCATTGCGAAAATACTGATAGAAGAGAATCCCATCAGACTTTTCCAATAGAACATTGAGATAAAGTATTTTTAGTCTGAAAAACAATATGCATATTATTAAGCACCACAACAATCAGTTTTGTTATTCTCATATGGCTATGAGATAATGGGATCTTGTAGGTTTGTCCAGTTAGAAGAAGAAATAGGTAATAAACATTGTCATACATAATTTTAAAATGCCTTTGCAGATTCAGATATTTTTCTGCTTCTGTCACTGACACATATTTTCTTTGCTGGGAGACTGCAATTATTTCATATATCCAGATCCTGCATGGAGTTTAATGCTTTTTTTTACAACTATCTTAAAGGAAGAACTGTAGTTTCAACCCTCAGTTTCAATGGACTATTTTATGGCACGTACTGAAGCAGCAAGACTAGGCATAAAGAAAAGACCTGTCATCTAAAAATTTCCTTTCAGAGTAGTGATTTCTGTTGTTTGTTTTTCAACCATTACATTTTATTTTAAAAGTATGGGCAAAATTAATTTGCTTGTAATTCACTATACTCTCATCAGAGGATTTACTGTTAATATTACTATCAGTTATTATATGTTAAGGTAGTTTCCAGACTTCCCAATTGAAGTGAGCTTATCACTGTATCGGATTCAGTATATATGTACATGAAGATGATTGCAGTCTAATTTGTGGTGAAAAGCCTGGTTCAGCTGAGATAAGTTTACAATATATTATACAGTTTGTTACATATCTTTAAACAACTTGAAAATACCTTTTTATATTCCTGATGCAAGCTCTCTACATGAGGAGGGTATGTCTTGTCTTGTCAGAAGACATTTCAGTTTAAATTATTAAAGCTAATATTTAGATAGATCAGAATGTTAACCTTATTTGACTAGTTCTGCAATTTGAGGTAAAGGGCCAGGTGGTAGCCTTCCCTTCTTGCTAAGTAGAAGTTCAGAAAGATCTGGATACCTAGAGTTTTCTGAGTGTAAGATTGGGGATCAAGGCTGAATATAAATCTTACAAGTTGCATTCTCTGTATTTGGATAATTTAAAGTACTTTCCCACAGCTTCCTGGGAATTTTTCAGAATTTTAAAATTGCAACAAGCAAAAAAAGAAATTATTATCTTGATTAAAAAAAAAAACCCCAAACACAAAACCAACCTCCAACCCCCCCAACAACAACAACAAACTGAACAAAAGTAAAACAATGCTGTATTTGCCAGGTACTTCTTTCTTGAATGTCTTAATGTTTAAATTTGTGACCCTTGAGTAATGGGGAAGTATAGTCTTTATTTGTCATATGACAAATAGGATAAATGCAGTATCGTTTTGTGAAACTTGCAGTGAACACAGACTAACACTCTT
>NW_010548147.1:15814-18638 GCF_000687285.1 Phaethon lepturus | reverse complement strand
CTCTTTCTGTACAATGGTTATCTTTCCCGGTTTAATAAACTTGTCACCTGCACAGCAGTTTATAAAATGTTTAAGCTAATGTTACAGGATAACAAACTCAAATAACGATACTGCAGATACATAATGGTAAGTGTACTTCAGTATGAATAAATTATGGGAGTCTCAGTGAGCACCAAATGAAGCCATTGTTGGAAGAACAGGGTCTGAGTATTTCTGAGCAAGTATATGTTCATCTAGTTGCTCCAGGGTGAAACGACCAGCTAAAGATGCTCTGTTATAGCCACAGCACCGGGGGGCTTTAAAATATACACCCATATTTCAAAACCCTTCCTTTGGGTGAAAATGGCAATCAGAAAGAAAAAACTCCCAAGCAAGACTCAGGGTTCAGGGTTGTGTCTTGATGCAAGTATTTCCTTAGCCCAAGAGCATGAGCCACCCCACCCCATCCCGCTTCACAGACAGATCTGCCGAGCCAGACTGCAGAGCCTGGTGCAAGTCGAACAGTCTAGCTTCAGTTTTTGGTCTGTGTTACAACATACAGCTTAAATTTGTAAAGTGATTTTCCTTCGCTCCACTGAGCCCAGATTCTGGCCGAGGGAAGTTTCACAGTCAGTTTCTTGCTGGGACGAACACCTTGGAAATATAAATAACTTGTTGTGGCTTAAACGTCTGAGCCTACTTAGCTCTTTTTCTTTGTTCACTTGCCCACTTGTATACTGCACATTATACCTTGAACTGCCATCTGTGTGATGTGTGTCTCATGTTATATTAAATTTACTGTCAAGCCCGTACTAAAAAGGGCAACACAGGGCTGGTCTGACCCAGCAGCAGAAGCAGTTCTGTGTCCTGACTCTTTCCCTCGCTCCCTTCTTGCTGCAGAAGCAAAATAACATGCTAATGATTTTGTGCCCAGTGGGTAGCACAATAAAAACGCTGAGGAGAAAGCTCTTTTTTTGCCTCGTTCCTGTGTGCTCGTTCTTCATCTCTTGGAGAATACAAGTTGAAGTGGTACCTTGACGTGGTATTTCTTCACTCCCGAGTTACTTCAATAAACAGATCAAATAGATCTTCCTGGCATGGAGAATGAATCTTCAGTTGGCAGAGACTTGAGATGGCATATCAGTCTGTACTTGCCATATTATTTTCTGAAAGATCAGTACCAGCCTCTACCAGAGACAGGACAGGAAAGTTCAGGTAGACTCTTGGTTTTACCTACTATGGCCATTCTTCTAGTCTTGCATCGTAACAGGCCACAAAAATAATCACTGAGGAGCACAGTATCCCAAGGGTTCTTTGTGCCAGGACATCACTTCTTCATAGCTTTTAATCTACAAGCTTTTTTCTATTTTTAATTGTACCACTTACAAAACCTCCTTGAAAACCTATTTTAGTTTATATTCTGCCTGGCATATTCATATGCCGGTCCAAGTGCCTGCTCCGCCCGCCCCACAAAATGAATTTGAAGTGTATAAATAAACTCTGTAAACTCTTTCATGGCTAAACACTAGTGAATTGAGAAGTAGGAAATGAAAAAACATCAGGAAAATTGCTCAGCTCCTTGGGATGAAAAGGGTCCAGCACTAATCATTGTCCAGTTAGTTTACACACGTTTCTTGCTACGTTGTTATTACTTCTGTCCTTTTTTTAATGAAGCAAACATTAAAGTAATATTATTTCAGTTGAGGGTTGGTATCTATAGCTTATACCTTGTGATGTTAATTAAAAACATAATTTTTATGTACTTATCACAAAGGAAATATCATTTCATTAAAATCCAATTAGATTCAGACAATATCTGTAAAGACTACTGAATAACTGCTGTTTGAACATACTCTGCTTTGTTCTATTTTCATCACCCGAATAAAAGCAACCACAACAAACAAACCAAAGAAAAGGATTTTTTTTATTAATCTCTGAGGTTACAGATCCACTCGCATTTAGAACAGTGTTTTATGTGAAAAACATACCAAAGATTTTATGTTTCACAGGCTGCCGCATGAGTGACCTTATTTTAGAAAATTCTTATTTTCGTTCCCATATTTATATAATAAAATATATTTATTTTGGTAGAATGGATGCCTTTGTATAAACAATTTGTCTCTGATAACGTAATTCAACATTCTCACTAATATTACCAGAATGCTGCAGAATTTAATGGATTACTGCCTGCAAAGTAGTGAGGACTCAGGATAATACATGGTAAGTGCAATACAGAACAAGAATTGTTCCTCCATTTTGTCTTGCTATAATCAGCTGTCTTGCCGCATAGGCTTTTATCTTGCCGTTGATTTACTCACTGAATTTCCTTGAAAATCAGTGTGTTTCCTCTATGAACTGAATCAGGAAATATTTTAATGCAGGTTGTTTTTTCTGTACAGGTACTCTTTTGTGGGATGACATTTTTGGCTTTCAGTCATGTGAGAGTGAATAATCAAGGGAGTGAGGCTGTCACACCTCTTCCCAATGGATCAAGAAAAGAGAAGGAAAGTGGGGAAAGTGCTGATGGCCATTGAAATTGGCATTTGACTAAATGCACGTTTGTGAGTTGACCCTAGGCTGGAAAAATTTTATCCCAGCTGCAGCCTCTGCACTGGATTTTTTGTTTGTTTGCTTGCTTGCTTAGAAGTCTCTTTTCCTTCTGCTACCAAAAAAACACCCCATCCTAAGGGAAGGCAGGCAGCCTTCAAGAGTGATGAAGTTTGAACTGTCTGTGTCAGAAGATTCTGTCTTCTGATTCAGCAGTTAAGACTGAGTGCCACAAAAAGTAAGATGCCCACACAGGAATAGCAGTTGCAGTGTTTCCTATCAGGAGTATCTGTAATCA
>NW_010548147.1:0-15783 GCF_000687285.1 Phaethon lepturus | reverse complement strand
CAGGAATGCTGATTCAAGAGGTTAGCAAAGAAAGACATTGATGTTGATAAGAACTAAAACAAAACGGTTTTGGTTGTGCTAAATAACTGAAATTACAACCGAATAAAGGTTTGAAGAGAATCTACAGAAAGATCAGTGTATGTGTCTCAGCATTTTGCAGGCAACCAATACAGTATTTGTTTGATGTCTGCCTTATCTGTACTAAAAAAATTTAGTAATTCTATTTGAGAGTAGATTGTATTTTGATGATCCAGGTCATTGGGGAAGAAGAACTGCTGCTAATCTGCTATGGCAGAACTATGTACTGCAAAAAGGGATTTCCTAGATTTGGAGGCACTAGTGGCCTAGTGGGAATGAGGCTAGTGAGAGAATATCAAGATAAGAAAAGGCTAAAAAGGAGGTTCATGCATGCTGAGATTGGAGAGAGGTACAGGATTAAATTAAATAGCTTTTTAGTTTATTAAACCAGTTGAGAATTTATGAGACCAAACTTCTTCCTGACTAATACAGAAAATAAGATGATAAAGAAAAGCGTATGCTTTAATGGAAGAGCAAATGAAAATAAAATTCTATCAGAAGGCATTTTAATTTCACATATATCTGTTCTGTCCTCAACTGAGCAAGAGCACTTGATGTCAAAAATAGAATCCTCTTCTTTCCTGTAGTATGTCCCATGGTTTCTGAAGTTACGATGCTCTTCCTCTTTCTTCTAATATGCCCCATATTTTATGAAGTGGCCAACATTTTGATTTTGACTTCCATTCCTAACTCTTACAAAACTTTAAAATAATTCAGCTCTAGACCTCAATTCAAAATCTGCTGCTTAATTCAGACTCTGAAATGAAGTTTGTAATAGAAAAAGGTTCAGGGATGATACCATAGAATCGTTTAGGTTGGAAAAGATCTTTAAGACTATCAAGTCCAACCATTAACCTAGCACTGCCAAGTCCACCACTAAACCATGTCCCTAAGCACCACATCTACATGTCTTGCAAACACCACCAGGGATGGTGACTCAACCACTTCCCTGGGCAGCCTGTGCCAATGCTTGACAACCCTTTGGGTGAAGAAATACTTCCTAATATCCAATCTAAACCTCCCCTGGTGCAACTGGAGGCAATTTCCTCTTGTTCTATCACTTGTTCCTTGGGAGAAGAGACCAACACCCACCTCACCACAACCCCCTTCCAGGTAGCTGTAGAGAGCGATCAGGTCTCCCCTCAGCCTCCTCTTCTCCAGACTAAACAACCCCAGTTCCCTCAGCTGCTCCTCATAAGACTTGTGCTCCAGACCCCTCACCAGCTTCGTTGCCCTTCTCTGGACACGCTCCAGCACCTCAACGTCCTTCTTGTAGTGAGGGGCCCAAAACTGAACACAGGATTCGAGGTGTGGCCTCACCGGTGCCGAGTACAGGGGCACAATCACTTCCCTACTCCTGCTGGCCACACTGTTTCTGATACAGGTCAGGACGCTGTTGGCCTTCTTGGCCACCTGGGCACAATGCCCGCTCACATTCAGCTGGCTATTGACTAATACCCCGAAGTCCTTTACCACCAGTCAGTCCTCTAGCATTGCAGGACCTGACACTTGGCCTTGTTAAACCTCATACAATTGACCTCAGCCCATCGCTCCAGAATAGAATGGGATGCAGCTCTGGCAGAGTCTGCTTGGTTTTGTTTTGACATCATGTGCAAAGGCATCTTCAACGAATGAGCATGACAGATAGTGTTTAGTTGAAAAGAAAAGCAATAGAGAAATAACCTCTCTAACATTCCTATCCAGATCAGGGCAAAGGCCAGCCCTGCACCTGATCCAGCCATCATGCAAGAGAGCTTGTGAGAGAAAAAACACACAATGTACTACATATTATTATTGTAACTCTTCATTCCTGGAAGTCAGCATGGAATTGGAAAGCTGCTGCACAATTACTAAATAAATAAAGCTTAATAGATGGGCTTCACCAATCATCTCTGGCAAGAAAAGCCCCATTAAGCTCAACGTATTCTCTGCTTTCATTTAGAGAATTGCAGCTTTTGTTTCCCTTGTAAAACTACATATTTTGCCAAAAGTCAAGTTGCAACGGATATTTAATAGGAGCCTGACCTGCTAGAAATGGTTATTAAGTATTGTCAAGACAGAAATAAACCCTGGCAATACCAGCATAGAGCCTGATTCAGCTCTCCTGATAGTCCAACTAGTCTTTTTCATTTTTACATCAGTGGGTATTTTTGCTGCACAAAATCCCTCAGAATACAATCAAGTATTATAATGTGGACCCCATTACAAAACAGTAGTATTCACAGTGGTTTCTCTGAGCAGTAGGCAATTTTTCCATTAGCAAATTAAACTTGGAGCTGTGTGAAACTTTCATTGTTCACGTATTTATGTGAAAGAACTGATAATTTTATTACCACTGTATTCAAAATTTGATTCAAGATGGAATGACACTTTCCTTTCTTCAAAACTGTCATATTTTATGGGGTATGACTCAAAGCAAAAAATGGTTGTATTCTTTCTGTCATCTTTTAAAATCTTAAGTTTTCCAGGGTATTTGGAGAATTTGCAAAGAGGAGGTATTTTTCTCATAGC
The DNA here is from genome assembly GCF_000687285.1 of Phaethon lepturus. Classification (NCBI taxonomy): domain Eukaryota; kingdom Metazoa; phylum Chordata; class Aves; order Phaethontiformes; family Phaethontidae; genus Phaethon; species Phaethon lepturus. Next base: position 13,194 of record NW_010548147.1, on the reverse strand, counting down.
TCAGGCTGGGAATGTAAGACTTAACGAGAGAAACGAACATATTTTAGAAAGATCACTTTTAACAGTACATGTGATTTTGTTAGTTAGTTGAGTTACAAACTTAGTCTTTTTGTTAGATGTTTTTCTTACATCAGCCCAAAACATTTTGTCCATTATGTTTACTTTCTCTGTTTATAAAAGGAAGAGGATGTGGCTTGAAGGTTAAATCACAAGAACCCAAAATCATCAGAGTGGTACGCTTCAGAATTCAGCTACACAGAGATGAATCAGCAGATCTACCCGGATTATCTTTACCTCCTCTCTTCAAGACTGATAGTTAATCTGCATTTTATTATCGAGTTGAAACATATTCTGACCAGAATATTTAAGAGAAACTGAAGAATCTGAAATAAATTCAGTTCAGGTCCTCCTGAGACTGAAAAGCTTAATAAGCTATTCTAGTGTATGCATTTCTGCATTTTAAACTTTTGGTTACGTGGTCAGTTGGCTGGTTTTGCCTCAGTCTGCCTCATTACATGTTTGATACAGAAGTGGAACATACTGTAGGAAAAACTCTGAGCAGACATAGAAATTACTGGAAATACTTCTTGAACCCTATTCTTGTGAGTTTTTATAAATTGTAAATGGCCAGTGATGTAAAGGCTCCATAATTTTGATAATTATCTTGATCATTTGAAATATATTTCTCACTACAGGAAAGATAAGAGACCATGCTCCATGAAGTAAAAATACTAAAGAAAGTTAAAAACAAAATCTTTGCCAAAAAATCCATTTTTTTCCTGCTTTCCAGAGCTTCTACATAACTGTGTTTTAGTTTTTATTTGGGTTTTTTGGTTGGTTAGTTGTGGGTTGTGGGTGTTGGGTTTTTTTTCTGATCACTTGTACGGGAAACATTCCTCTAGAAAAAGTATCATGGCAAAAACATGACCACAAACATGGCAGAACATACAGATTAGTCTAATATTGTGCAGCATTAAAATCCAATATGTAAAATTATTTATTCCATTTTCTTTCTTTTTTTCTGAAGGAAGAATAGGCATTTTTCAAGAAAAGTAGAGGTATTTTTAAAAGCTGACAAATGGTATAACATTGTGTCAGCAAATACGAAGAGTGGATGACGTGGAGGATGTTGCAAATGCTCTGACATGGGATGTTGCATCATAGACAATCAAACAGTTTAACAATATTGATGGCAAAGAAAGCTGAGAGCACTGAGTTACATCTGAGGAGAAATGGTGTTCCGGAAGGTGGTGGACAGACTTTGGAAAGATAATCTCCTTTTAGTGATATTATGCCAGGATGTGCTCCCTGTAAGCCTATGAAGGATCTCACAAAAGCCAGAACTTGTCATTCCTCCACATTAGAAGTGAATTCAGGTGCCTGTTGGGATTATTTCCTTCCTCCCTGCTCCCCGCCATCAACGGCATCGGAAATCTGGACAACATTTGATATTGGATGGTGTCAGAAGAACATTTGTAATCTTCCCAACCACTGTACTAAAGGTTACCTGGGACTTCAAACACAGCTACACCCCCTATCATGAAGACCTGTCCCCCTCTCACCCCAGTGACTAAGGAATTTTAAGGTCGTCCTGAACTCTTGCCTATGGCTTATGCACAGAAGCTAGGAATTATGTAAGCAACATAATTAAAAATATCAAATTATTTTTAGGTCAGACTCTTCCCTTTACATGATGCTGGTGGTGCTTCCCTACCATGAGCGATGATTTCAGTCTTTCCAGCCTCAACTGTTCCAAAACCATGAGGAAAGCCCCTAACATCATATAAACTACATTATGAATTGCAAGATTTTTCTGTTAAGTAGGGTTCTTTTTTTTATGAATTGTATAAGATTGCTAGATTTTTCTATTAAGTAAGATTTTTTTACATTTTGCCATCTGGGTTACTTTAAGTCCTTTATATTCTGCGGGTTTTGTTTTTGTTTTGTTTTGTTGGTGTTTTTCTTTTTCTTGTTTTGTCACAGTTCTCAAGCCTGAAAGCTTTGATTTTATGTATTTATTTATTTTTAATGAAAGCAGAGATTCTAATGTTACCAAATGAGTACTGGAGCTAGGGCTTTAAATATCATGAGACTCATGATAAAATCACTGGAGTTGGCAACACTGCTTGAATTTGGCACAAGATCCTAAAGCTTTAAAGGAAAAAGTGTGACTCATCAAACTTGCCTGGAGAGTTAAGGGAGCTGGGGGCAAGGGCTAATGGGGGTATCCTTCCATTTCAGTACTTCAGAGAAAAATCTACAAGATACAGTCCAGTAATTGTGCCAAGAAAAGAAACGGCTTGTTATACAGAGAATAACAATTTCTAATTATGTACTGAAACAGGGAGAATGCAGAAAGGCAGATTTTTTTTAAAAATACAGGTATAAACATTGCCAATTACACAGAAATGTTTTAGGAAACAGACGGTAGTCCGTAGGCTGGAAAACTACCTCACCTTTATGTGATATAAAACATAAAATCCTAAATACTCTTTACACGTTTGAAATGTTCCTCTCTAATGATCCTTCTTTTCCAGATGAAGTGAAATACAGAATTTGATCTTACATTTTCTCAGGGGAATTGTATATATATTTGTCATAGTTTTGATCTGCCACCAGAAGCTAGCCTTAACTTACTGAATTATACATGACAAAGCATTAGATTAAATACATTTACATGTGTTAAGTCATAAAAATCAAGTCAGTTGCAGCTTTACCTTTCTGTAGGTGCTGTGGTCTTTTGTCAGTATGCAAGACTACCCTCCTAAGCTAAGCAAGCCCAAATATGCAAGATAAAAATGGGCAGAGACCCTCCATCAAAATTGTTTTTCCTTCTCAGTTCTTGAATTCTTGAAATGAAGTTTTTTGCAAGAAAATTCATGTTTATCAAAATTTCCACTGGGAAAACTTTTTCCATGATAACATTATAAATGTTAGTGAGAAAACATCATGTTCAAGGTCTTTCTAACAGCCTTCTGGCTAAGCATGCAAAAGGAAAGTATCTCATGTTCTTGCTCTCTGCCTAAGACAGATCAAGTTATCTCATCTCTGGTTTTCCTTCATTCTTAGACATAGGTGGACATTCCCTAATGCAAAGCTGTAGCGATTAAAGGCACTATGTCTCTCACAGAAGTCACTATCTTTCTGCTAGAAATCCGCACCTCCATGGCTTTGGCGTCTGCATGTGTTCCTCATCCTCTCCAGAAGCAGGTTTGATGTTTTACCCTGTAAAGAAACCTGGAAGAGGTTTTGCACTGAAATAGGAGAGTAGTCTTTGCATATTCCTTTCATGGCCTGAACACACAAAAGAGAGAGAATAGGAAACTTCTAGAAGGTGTCAAGCTCTTAAGTTGTTGTCTTTCTATAACTTCAGCAAATTAATTTCGATCTCTCTCTTTTTTCTTTTTTTTTTTTTTTGGGTGAGGGGGGGAGTTGTTAAGAATTCTCACCCCCACAGCTATTACTGACCTGTGTTGTGGGTGGGTACCTCTCTCTCCTGCCTGTTGTGGGTTTTCTTGTTTGGTTTTTTTGTTTTGCTTGGTTGGGGTTTTTTGCTACTGGGCTTTGGATTTCTTTTGCAAAATACTTTAAAAGATTAAATTTCATCCCATACTGAGCAGGAAAACCACCACTCCAAGAGGAACCATACTTTGTGAGTCCCTAGCTTTTTAGTTTTCAGAGTTGCCTGTATTTAAAATGTCTCTACTTTTTTGCAGCACCTGAAGCACACAGGAATGTGTGTATCAATATATAAACCAGTAATAGTTTGTGCTTGTTGGTACATCCGGTGAAATATTTAATAAAAAATATGTGTTTTAAAATAGGTTAGTATTTAAAATGGGGTCTGTAAGAACTTACGTAGTTTAATTTGCCAATCTGCACCAAGATGTAGTGTAGAAGTGTTACCATGGATCTGCAAGTGAAGATGTTGACTGTGTCCCCAGTTCAGAGCTCTCACTGAAGAGTGGTCTAGCGGACCCCCTCCCCAGGGCAGTTACCTGATGTAGACCACTAACCTGGGGGTTGTATTTTACTGCCTATCTGGCTGCAGGCAGCCTCTTTACTGGGCTTTTACCATCCTACGTTCATGCAGGAGCATGGCCCCCGCATGGGCAGCGAGCATTTATTATATACAATACCGGGGAACAGGGGCCCTGTTTCTGGAGGGGTAGGTACCGAGGGCCCTCGGTAAGGAAGAACCTGCCACTAGCATCCGGATTCTTTGTGCACTTGGGTGTCTATTCCATGCCGTGAGCCGATGACCTGCAAAATGTCAAGTTAAATAACAACATTTGCTTTTTGTACAGTTAGTTTAAAAATGCTCGATCGACTTAGTATGCATAAAGTTTATAGGGCATTTTTTTACAGGCTGGTAAGTTATGTACCCGAGCTTCAGTCCAGTGTGAATTTTATGACTTCAGTTTTCAAGCCCGAAAAAGTCTCATACAGTGGAAGTGCTGATAGTCCTCTTATCACAGAGACTGTAGTAGGTGCCACTGTAATAATCCATGCTCCTATAGTCATAGTCAACTTTTTTATACCCTATAGAAGTGGTAAATAATATTGGGACAAAATGAGTTAGGATACTTAGGATTCACTGTAGCAAAGAGAATCAGAACAACAAAAGCACTCTCACTGATGAAATTGGAAATGTTTTTTTTTAATTAACACTTCTAATTAGAATTTAACATCTCACTAGCTTCGTATGGGATTTTTCGCTTCCTTAACCTCACGGAAACCTATCTATTGGCTCTAAATAGGCAGTCACTTACCATGCACCACTTGAGGATTTCAATTAATCCCAAATCCTCTAACTTTGGTGTGTGAACTTGCATTTTTCTCTGCATGCCATTCCCTCCTGTTTCAATTTTCTTACTAAGAACCTTCTCAACACTTTTTTTCTTCTTCAATTCTTTGCCTCCCTGTTTACCTTTCTTTTTAAAAAATGTAGTATTTTGATTTGAAAATGATGGGACAATGCAATATGTATGTAGGCACTAGTAAGAACTGCTTAACTTAGCTCTGGGGAGACAAGTAGCTGGAGAAACTGTGCAGAAGCTTGAACCTAACTAACCTCTGTCCACTTTGAAGTAAAAAAAAAAGCTGTCCTGAAGGTGCTTAGTTAAATGAATAAAAAGACACTTAACTTGTTTAAAACAAGAAGAATGTATACTTATATTTTTAATTGCATTTCCCATTACATGATATGTCTGAATATTTCTCTACAGCCAGCTTTGGGCCTCATGAAACTTAACCCTCAACGACTAGCTGTGTTTTGGGTGTTTCATGCATAATCTTAGTTTATTGAACTCTCACTGTGAAAGAGTCAACTTCCTTTCCTCTGAAATAAGATTTCTATTTTAAAAGGAAATAAAGGCAGACACTAACAAACTAACTGCCAAGACTAGCTCAGAGTGGGATGAATTAATTCCCAGTACTCTGATCATATTGGTATTAAAGAAATGGCAAGTTTCTCATGCTGGAGATGGGATAGATATAAATTTTTCTGTAACAGCAGAAGAAAAAACGGTTTCCTTGTATTATTAATTTACCTTCCTAACATGTTGAGCACTCAAGTGCTTCAGAGGCTGATCACTAGTCAGTCCTCTTTTTGTATTAGCTACTTTTGAAGTGAGTTTACTTTGATTGCAAACAAAGCAAAAAGCTTGCATACCAAGGGTTCTGTATGACTCATTATTCACAAATAGCCTGGAGTTTGGCTTGCAATTTGCTCACTTGTTAAAAATGTGACCACAGTAGCATTAAATAACACCGTTGTAGTCTAGCACCTATGGTCCTTTTGAAGTTATACTATATTTTAGAAAATATACTCTGTTATGGATTCTCTGTTTTGTTTCAGCTGAAAAACTCAATCATCTATCCAAGTAAACCAAAATTCCCCTCCTCTAATTATAAGAATATGAACTGACAGCTTAGAAGTTCTTCATTAAAATATTTACAGGACTTCATGGAAATCTTTTTTGCTAGACATGTTATAATACATCCTGAAAATTCAGGAAGAAAAATAAATTACAGGTTACTGTCTATAAAACACTGATGTAAATGGATTGTGAGAATGTGATTACAAGTGAAATTTCCTCCTATGGTGAGTAGCAACCATAGTCTGCTTGCACCTATTATAGGCAGAAAAATCACATAGAAGTACATCTCAAATGCTTAGTCTTACACAATGAAGCAAAGCAAAAAGATGTTTTTTTAACCTTCCTCTGTTAAATGGCTTACAAGCTTCATGTTAGCCTGGAGACTGTGTGCATCCCAGTCCGTATCCATACAGCAAGGTCTTCAGCTGGAGTAATTTGGCTGATGAAATACATCTTGTCTTCCAAGCCACTTTCCTCAGAGTCCAGATCTTCATCCTTCACTACACATAGAGATATACAGGGTCTCCACAAAATGCTGTCTTGGCCTTCTATTTGCTTGGATCTCATAAGTTTTTTCAAATTTCCCACAGATCAGTAGAGACCAGCTTTGGATTTAGCCTTCTTCAAAAGTGGTCATATATATGCCCAAGTTAAGGCTAGACTGAAGATAAATCAGACTGGTCTTTGGTGAATATTGAGCGATGTGCATAACCACAAACAAATGTACAGAATGCTCCACAAGTAAGGCAACATCCATGTTCTTGGTCATGAGAAAGGAAGGTCACAGGATCATGTAACCTATTGGCAATTTCAAATGCACACCACTTTGCCTTACGCTGGATGTTTAGTTTGAAAAGTGGATTGTTTTCCTGTATGGATGTGTTTAGGCAGGCTGACCACCAGAGACATTGCATTAAATTGGCTTCCATGTGCAGAAAGGCCACAGAGAAATGTGGAAAGATGTTACTTCAGCTGGGCAAGATCTGATGGATATCATACAGCCCCTTCTTTCTGAGACACAGAGATAGATGACAGCTGATGTATCACTTATTTGGGTCTACATGCAGCACTATAATTGGGCAGCAAGTACAGAAAACTGAGACACAAAGTGGATGGTTGAAGACCCTCATCAGAGGTGCGACAATAATTTCTCATTTGGTTCTGCTATGCAGAGATATACCATGCACTGTACTGTGTGGGCACTCTTGAAAGGCCATGTTTGCATAGAATCATTATACCAAAGCCAACACGAAAGGCTCAAATGGTCCAGATAACCACTGCGGATGGTAAAGGGAGAGAGAAAAACATGACTTGGCTAGTAGGCCGTGACTCATCCCAGTTGTTGTACCTCCTCTTTGCCACTGGAAAATGTCTCAGTCAATCTCCAGCCACCAGGAAGTTTCCCACAGATCAGTAGAGACCAGTTTTGGATCTAAACTTCTTCAAAAGTGGTCATAGATATGCCCAAGTTAAAGCTAGACTGAAGATAAATCAGACTGGTCTTTGGTGAATATTGAGAGATGTGCATAACCACAAACAAAATATGATATGTTGGAGAAGGATTATGATTGTTTTTTATTTTCCATACTGGGGAAGCAACTGGAAAGCAACCAGAGGATGATCCAGGCTACAGCAAACTCTATTTCTGGAGTGAGACAACTCTGTGGGTGTTGTATGGGGCTTTGAACCAGCCTTCCAGCATTAAAATTTGTCATCAGTCAGGCAAATTGAGTAGGGATATGAGAGGTTGGACAGCCCTGGAAATATACAGAAAAGATGAAGCACGAGACAGTTGTACAGTCCTTGTGTTATATACAAGACTTTTCTCTGAGTACCCAAATGTATGTGAGTATTGGTCATGAGTATAGGTGTTATCTGTTCAAAAATGGTGGTTGTGATGGACACTTCTGAATTTTCAAAAAGAGGAGTTCAAATTACATAAGCAAGCACCCTCTGATACAGTATGAGCTGATGCAGTATGACCCCCTGCATTTCATGCTTTTTCTATACAACTTGCAGTTCCTGAAGTGAGAGCACCACCTCAGTGGAGAGCTCTTCAGGGACCATGGTTATGACTGCATGACTGCTCAGTTTGCTGTCTTTTACCATAATGATTTTGGTATGAAATAATCTACAGCAGTAGATACATCATTTTCAACGTTCTTTCTCCCCTGAACTTTAATTCTCACCACTGACAATTTTAGTATCAAAAGTATCTTTCAAGCAGGTCACAGATATTCTAACACTCCTCATTCTCTGAGGAACAGAGAGATGCTGGAAGTGTTATCTTTGTTTCCCCAAAAACCTGCATCTTTTAACCAGGTAATGAAACCTGCTGGAAAGTGTTAAATGGATTCTGGCTTGTTTTCCAGCTAGCCATCATAAAGGTGGGTGTACTGCTTAGATAAATAGATAGAATCTGCTGAAAGAAAACCTTCAACAAAGAGATCCTGGAGGCAATCTTGGCATGAGCATGTTAGCTTGGGAAAATCAACCTGCAAGGAGATCAGAAAGCACTTTCCTTCCTCTCTCATCCATTTCTACCTCCTAGGAAAATAAATCAAGCAAGGGGTGAGTTTAAGATGTATTTGTAATTTGAACTGCTCAAAAAACATCAACCCATTTTCTACATTACTAAAAAAAGCAAACAGTAAAGAAAATAGCTCAAATAATCCTTTCACATTGATCAACCTCTATCCAACACATTCTTTTCTTCCTTCTCCTCCTTATTAGTACCACTTACTCTCTTTGTTTGCTTTCTGCTCCATGATGGCACACACAGACCTTCTTTTCCTCCCATTCTGTTCATCTCACTTTGCTTACTGTTTGTTGAGTCTCTGATCTAACTTACACTGAGCTCTTCTAGATGTTACAAGCTTCCCTGACAAAAGCATGGTGACAACTTTATTGGGCTGATAAAGATCATCGGCGTATGAGCCTGTGTTGTACACAACCTTTTGGCAGAATCTAGTGGCACTCCATGGGAAGGCTGGGCATGACTCTGTCCATCTGAAGGGCAATATTTGTGCGTTCAAAAAAATAGTTATATAAGGAATGAGAGGTGAGGGACAGCGACTGTAACCTTGACTCGTCTCAGGTGCATAAACTAGCCACACCACTACCTTTCACAGTTTATTAGAGGATGCCTGTGCTGTTTACTAGGGCAGCATTTCAGGCCAAATTCCGCCCCGCTGTGAATAGGCACAACTCCACTGGCTTTGTACAAAGGCTGCCTTCCTGAGAGCAGAACAGGGAAAGCTGTTTGAACAGTGCCAATAATTGCTCCTCTTCTTATATTCATTTTTAAAAGACAGTGGAAGATCAGAGGCAGCAGCTACAATCCACAGTCTACAAATAGCATTAGTAAGAACACAAATGAAAGGCTTTGTGCCACATTTATATAGCACATCTAACACAAATAGCTAGGCAGTGAGTGGTCGTTGATTAGCTATGAAAGAGTGGAAAGAGCACAGGGAAAACCTCTTCTGCATATGTCTCCTATGATCTGGGGAGGTAGATGCCATCCCCCATAGACGAGGGGCCACTGGAGGGAGGGGATGTGCTATGAACAGTGTTTTGAAAGAAACAGCAGAGGTTTTGAGGCAAATCTTTCCGTTCCTGCTTTTGGAAGGGCTTTGCACTGTGTTCTACTCAGGGACCCTGGAAGAAATGCATGCTCTAGTCTAGTGCAAAGAAGGTTGGGGAAACAGCTCTGTACTAGTGGGAAACAGGTTGAAATTATAAAAAGATAGGGAAATTATGTGTCCTCCATATCACAGATTCTTTGACATAAATTGTGTAATGGATGCAATGCAAATCCAACCACACTGCTACTTAGCCGCCAGTCTACTGAAGAAGACTCCTGGTTTAATATTTGACCTTAAAATAACATAATATTTCTCCTTTTACACAAAAAGTCAGTAAACCTGAAAAACTTCCCCTTAACCAACATTGCAGATGTGATTGTCTTCAGAAATAAAACAAACACTCTAAAAAGCTCTGTCAGGTAGTGCTCTGGTTATCAAAAATACTGTAATTGTCATGAAAATTTAAACGTGATTGCATGTTCTTTTTATGCTAGACTGTGCATTAGTTTGTATATACGCTCCTCATTAAAACCACACTTATGATGAACTTTTTATGGGACCATGCTTGTATTGAATATTATAACCTGGAAAGGTTTAATTAAATCAGTGAATTACCCGTACAACAGCTTTTCACCATCTTTATATGTTCCACATGTAGCTATTCCTCAATCTGTCCCAGCCAAGTGGACCCAGAACCTGGCACCCCTCAGAGGCTTTGGTACTCCAGTTTGCTGGAGTTCATAACTCTGGGGAACAATTTGCTGCAGCCCTAGTTAGCAGGTGATTTACAGGCCTGTAGTTTCCTCAAAGACTTCACTAAAGCACCCAGGGCAAAGCGTTGTTTATCACAAACAGTGATGCATAATAGCAGGGGCTGACCAAGCTGTAATTATGTCACCAAAAAATCTCACAAATTTATCAGACCATTAGTGAAGGGACACATTTGTCTCCTGTGTGTATCCCTCTGCCACCAAAGTCATATTTATAGGACTGCTTTTTAAAGGGAACATAAAGAATGTCCGGGAAACCTGCACTGAGATGAAAAACAGCATGATTGCTTTCATTGTTGCCAGCTTCCGAACAGTGGACATCACAGATTTTCATTCAAAAGCAGCCAAGAGCTTTTTACAACTTTGCTCACAGCTAAGTCAGGTTTTCAAGGAAGATTTGAGGGTGGGATAAGTCATGGCAAAGTCTTCCTTTTGGGAATGAATGACCCAGTGTTTTAGATAGTAGATCTTTGCAATCACACTTCTTATGTGTGAACCTGACCACTTAGAAAAATCTCTTTGCTTCAGTCTCCCCCAACAGATTATTTCCTTGTGGACTTGGAAAGCAATAAATGCTTGTTTATGCTGCATATAAGATGTAAGAAGCCTCAATCCCGGTCTATTCCAAGTTAATGGAGCAAAATAAACAATTAGCTTGAATAACACCAAACAGTACCCGATATGAAAAAAAAAAAAAAAGATGCCTCACATGCTGCTTTTGCAGGAAAAAAATCAGCACCATGTAAAAAAAATAAGTTTTTCCAATTTAGTTATGCTGAGCCAAGTAGGACAAAGAGCCACCAGAATAGAGGTTCTTCTTCTCTGGAACATATTTTATAATAATTATATATAATGCAATATACTGGACATATAATGATACATTTTGATGCCAGGCCACGTTGAGCCTCTCTCTTCCTTGCTGCTTTCATCTGCTGCTACTTCCTGACCCACTCACCACACACACAATCCCTTTTCTCACAGGCTGCAACGTTCAACAAAAAGAGGGCATATTGACTCCACTTTATGCCTCCTGTTTGCTTTGAGACAGCTCGTGCTAGTTTGCCCTTGCCATAGCTCAGATCTACAGTTGCAGCAAGGTATTCTGCGTTCACACAGAAACTTGCATTTTTTTGCCTCCTTACCACTGCAGATAGTTGTATTATAAATACACAAATTCCCATAAACTTGGGACTTTTTTTTCAACAGGGCACCAGATTGGTTCGTTGGTGCTTCTTTTGTCATATAGTACACCATGCTGAGCTATGGAATATGGCCCTGTGGGGAAATTAAATTATGTATATAGGATTGGTAAGTGTGCTAAACCTCTTCAGAAAGCTTTGGATGTTCTTCTGTTCATTCTCTCTCCCTCTGGATGTTATTATTTTTCTTTTCACAAGGGCCTGTGCAGGTAGCCTTTACATCTCAAATTCTCTCCAGCTGAAGGTGCTGGAATGTCAGCCACTCACTTGCAGTAGGAGTTTCTATTTCTCACTATTTTGAGGTCAAAGAAAAAATAACAACAACTTTTTATAACAGTGAACTTGTAGATAAATAGGAAGTATATTACAGAATAATCTTGCTCTCAGGAAAAAAATACATAAACAGTAACAGAAGTGACCTTGAGGTCCTGTGAGGAACTGAGCATCCTATAAGTAAGAAAAATATGTCTGAAGGAATTTTGCTGGAGTAGGATATGCTATGCTTAACAGCTTGAGTGAACACATGTATCAATCTCTGCAGTGCTATTTGAAAGTGCTGAAAGTGATAACAACAATATTTTATTTTCTCCTTTAATGAAATGACGCAGCACATAAAGGAGTTTGTTGAATACTTCTCTACTAAGAGAAGTTGTATGTTAGACGGTCAGCAGCACAGAATTGCGAGCAACAGATATAAATTCCTATAAGACGTGCAAGTTTAAGAAAAACATGAAAGTGTTAAGAAAACAGAATATAAATTCCTGAACACTTGAAAATTTAGAAGACAAAACACAAGTTCCATAATGCGTGCCACAAGGTCGCATTGTTATAGAAGATTTGCTGATTGTGTGTGTGAATCTGACTTAGTCTAACGAGTAGACCAAGTTGATGTTAAGTTTTGTCCTTCTGACTCTCTACAGTCAGTGAGGCATTAATTGCATTATTTTCTGTTTCATTAAGCAGAAACTGTTGTGGGTTTTTTCCTCCTCTTTGTGAAACTTCAAGAAATAGCAAAAGTAAGCTCTTCCAGCTCATATTTGGAATCTCTCTGGAGTGTTTTTAGTAGGGTTTATGGCCAAGTCATGTAGCTGTTGCTGAATTCAACAGGGCAAATTAGCCAAGGTTATCATGCGTGTTTTAGCTGAAAATTTTTCTGGATGCATCAAATCCATCTCACTGCTTGAGATAGAACAAGGAAAAGCATCAGAAAGACTTAGATGGGAGAAACTTCCGACTGGCTCTCCAAGAGAGTTTTTCTTATTTAGAGGGCTGAGAAAGAATCTCTTCCAGATTTTCAAAAACTTACTAGTTATTTTAAGACCTTTGGAAGAAGGGGAAGGCAACTCAAGAGGAGTACAAGGATCTTGTTAGGTCAAGCAGAGACAAAATTAGAAAGACAAAAGCCCAGCTAGAACTAATTTGTCCACGGTTGTAAAGGATAACAAAAAAAGCTTTTACAAATATATTAACAGCAAAAAGAGAGCCAAGGAGAATCTCCATCCCTTACTGGGTATGGGGGGGAACATTGTCACCAATGGACATAGGATAAGGCTGAGGTACTTAATGCCTTCTTTGCCTCAGTCTTTAATAGCCAGACCTGGTATCTGCAGGATATTCAGCCCCCTGAGCTGGAAGACAGGGATGGAGGGCACAATAAACTCCCCGTAATCCAGCAGGAAGCAGTTAAAGACCTGTTAAGCCACCTGGACACCCACAGGTCTATGGGACCTGATGGGATCCACCCAAGAGTACTGAG
>NW_010548146.1:50584-57994 GCF_000687285.1 Phaethon lepturus | reverse complement strand
CAGTGGAAGCAGGGACAGGTATCCTGGGACACTGTCTGGTTGGGTAGGGATGAGGGCAGGAAAGCCAAGGCATGGCTGGGGCGGGAACTTGGGAACGATACTTAAGAAGGGCTTCTACAGGTATGTCAGCCAGAAAAGGAAGATCAAAGAAAGCGGACCCCCCTGATGAGCAAGACTGGCAGACTGGTAACAACAGATGAGGAGAAGGCTGATGTACTGAACAACTTCTTTGCCTCAGTCTTCACTGGCAACGTCTGTTCCCACACCTCTTGAGGGGATGGGCTGCAAGACAGGGACTGGATGAATAAAGTCCCTCCCACTGTAAGAGAAGATCAGGTTTGAGACCACCTGAGGAACCTGAACATGCACAAGTCTATGGGACCTGATGAGATGCGTCCCAGAGTCCTGAAGGAATTTACTGATGTAATTGCGAAGTCACTCTCTGTGGTATCTGAAAAGTCCTGGCAGTCAGATGAAGACACTGGAGACTCTAAAAAGGGAAACATGATAGTTTTAAATGCTCAAAGAATGAGCCTGTGTGGAGGTGCGGAGTCCTGCACCTGGGTCAGGGCAACCCCCAGTATCAGTACAGGTTGGGGGATGAAGGGATTGAGAGCACCCCTGCAGAGAAGGACTTGTGGGCACTGGTGGTTGAAAAGCTGGACATGAGCCAGCAATGTGCGTTCACAGCCCAGAAGACCAACCACATCCTGGGTTGCATTCAAAGCAGCATGGCCAGCAGGTCGAGGGAGGGGATTCTGCCCCTCTACTATGTCCTTGTGAGACTCCACCTGGAGTCCTGTGTCTAGCTCTGGAGCCCTCAGCACAGGAAAGACAGGGACTTGTTGTAGCTGGTCCAGAGGAGGGCCACAAAAATGATCAGAGGGATGGAACACCTCTCCTCTGAGGACAGGCTGAGAGAGTTGGGGTTGTTCAGCCTGGAGAAGAGAAGGCTCTGGGGAGACCTTATTGCAGCCTTCCAGTACTTAAAGGGGGCTTATTAGAAATGTGGGGACAGACTTTTTAGTAGGGTCTGTTGTGATAGGACAAGGGGTAATGGTTTTAGGCTAGATAGAGGGAAGAAATTTTTCACACTGGCACAGGTTGCCCAGAGAGGTGGTAGATACCCCATCCCTGGAAATGTTCAAGGTCAAGTTGGACGGGGCTCTGAGCAACCTGGTCTTGTTGATGGCCCTGCTCACTGCAGAGGGGTTGGACTAGATGACCTTTAAAGGTCCCTTCCAACCCAAAGATTCTATGATTCTATGATGACCTGTAAATTAATGAACCAAGGCTTTGCAAGGTGAAGACCACTTGTATTTGTCTTGAGGTTTTGAAAACACCTGGCTCTTGTACTGGTAGCCCCATCAAGAACAATATTAGTTCAAAAAATGAGGCTGCAGGTATATACACTCTTCTATCTTTTTTTCTTATCAATATTCACGTGCCATAATCCTGACTGGACTCTCAAACTTTTCTGTTGACACTGGGTTTTGACCCATGGGTCTCAGAGGTGCAGAGATGCAGCGTGGTTGCTTGGCAATGTGAACACACTAGTTCATTGGGCGTGATGAAAATTTTTTAAGGAATGTTTTCCTTTTACTGTTGCTGTATGCTGAACTCAGAGTAGGATGCTTGACCTGTGGTTTCAGGGCTGTAATTTAGGTTTTATGGATGCAGACTTCTGGTTGGCATGGGTGTGAATTTGGACCCAAACTTGACTTTCACTATCCCCCAGGGATGGGGTAATTACGTTTAGATTTAAGTATTTAAAAATTATGATTTTGCCTCAGACAAAAATATTGGGAGGGACTGTTCCTTTTAAGTCTTCTTTTTTAAACTCTCTGTAAGGGCAGGATGCATGATTGCAGTCCGGACAAGTTTTGCAAAGGGGGAGAAAGGGAGGGCACTGCCTTCTGTGCAAGGGCAGAGCTTGTCTGTCTGCTCTGGTGAAGACCAACCCATCAGCTCTTCTGCTGGCATTTCTTCTTGTGAAAGGCACAGTAAGTGCCATCTCATGATGTACCAACCTCTGTGCAGCTGGCAGCTTTTACAATCACCTCCATGCACTGCATTTCACAAATCCATGCATACATGGTGCCTGGGTCTTAGGGAACTTATGGAAAGTCTAAGCCATATAAGAGGATGATAAACTGCCATTTACCAAGGTTTCAGACTTGCCAAATCTTGCCAAAGACCAACAGCTTCATCACTAAGGTAGCTGAATCTCTGTGCTTCTTTTTGTTGATCATCTGTTTTGGCACAGGTCCCATTTTCAGATCAAGAGTTTCTGGTTTGTGTGTTCCTCCTTTTAGAGTTTTTTGTAATTCTTGTAATTATGGATTTAATTATATTAAATGTATTAAGACTTATGATTTTATAATTCTTATAATTGTCTAATTATTCCAACTGGGTTGGTAGCCATTGGTAAATTTGCTGCCTCATTGTGGCAAGAAATTATGTAATTTAGTAAATGTATAAGAAGGTAAGTGCACATACCTCTTGGATTTAAAGAAATTTCAGGTAGAGACAAAGGAAACGAAGAGCAGCCAGATTTTGGAAGATCTAGACGTGTTTGACATACATACATACAGTGCCTCCAGTCTTTACTTAGAATTGATGTAAGCCACAGTAAATTAGACAGCCTCCAGGCTTACTTACATTCTGAATTTAGTCCTATAACATATTTTCCTTCAAGGCAACAATGAAGTCATCCATCAGGTTGTCAGCAAATTGTCTGTGTGCCATATATTAATCCCACTTTTCATATCCCCTATTAGAATTGTTTTGTTTATCATTTAGGTCAGAAAAGACCTTTAAGATCATCAAGTCCAACCGTTAACCTAGCACTCCCAAGTCCACCACTAAACCACATCCCTAAGCACCACATCAACACCTCTTTTAATACCTCCAGGGATGGTGACTCCACCATTTCTGTGGGCAGCCTGTTCCAATACTTGACAACCCTTTCAGGGAAGAAATTTTTCCTAATATCCAGTCTAAACCTCCCCTGGTGCAACTTGAGGCCATTTCCTCTCGTCCTATCGCTGGTTACTTCAGGCTTTAAGTTAACAGTAATACCAAACAGTTTATTTAGCTGCCAGTAACAAAGAGACAATTCATAGTGGAAACAAACTGGCAGCCTACAGTGACACCTTTAAGAGAAGTCTTCTTTCATATATTTGTGAAAGCACAGACTTATCTCCACTAGCAAGCAACAGGAATAAGTCTCATGGAATATTTTAGTTAAGACCCTGCTTTTGTTCTAAGTTTCCTGCAGGGAATGGTGGCTTGTGTTGCCACCAGGGACTGTGGATTATACACAGAAGCAAAGTAGATTTGAAAAAAGAACCAGAATTTGTGCCATGCCGGCTTTCCTTATGTTTGTTTTCACACAGCAATTCATCGATACAAACCAAACCTTTAATGATGCAGTGCATCAGTGCAGGCCCATGTCACAGGAATCTTTTCAGCTTGTTTTCCTTTAAAAATTAAGTGAAGGAAAATGTGTTTTGAAGCACCATCTTTTTATCTCCTAGAAATGGTCAGTGAGAAAATACCAAGTTAGGGCAAAAGAGAGAATTTGCTCAGCTGACATAGGGACAGTTAAATTTCTTTATCTTCTGTCTTTATAGTAGGTCACGTAGCATATAATGAGTAAAAGCGGAGAGGTGACATGGTTTTTATTTGCTACATGTTTCAATGGATGGTCCTTCTCTGTAGGTGTAGGAATCCCTGACGGGTAAAGGGAATTTTGTAAGAGTATGCACAAGTTCCCTGTGCTTGAATTTATGCGTGTGACGCCAATTGCAAACACACTTATTTGAGCAACATTTTTATCAGTTTATTCTTGAAAATATACTACTGATATTAAAAATAAAATTATCTTCACCAGCAGAAGACAATTACTTATCTTGGGGGGGGAGCTAAATTCACCCAATGATACTGAAATAAGGTAAGAGATGTTTTTACATTTCACTTTGCATGAAGCAGGCGGTCTGACAGGGAATTCCCCCAAGGCACATCCTGTCTCTGGCCAGGGCTGAGCACTCTTGGTCCTGAAGCAGGACCTGGTGGCTATATAAACACTGAGTTGTGGGAGGGCACTGCAGCTCGCCACAAGCTCATGGTCCTCTGGTGGTCCACGCTGGGAGCTGGTTACAGCTCGTATCTCCCCTGGCCATCCTCCTTCCCACCAAATGCAAAAGGACAAGGAAAGAGAGGTGCTGAGGGTCCTGATGCACAACCAGGACTCAGTGCAGGGTTAGGATGAGGGCAAGACTTGCCCAAAAGCTTGGAATCTTCCAGTTTTGACATACACTGACACAAGAGGAGTTTATATTTTTATGGCTATTTGGGTGTAGAATATATTTTAATGAGTTTGCCTAATTCTGCCCTTTAATTTTAGATTTTTATTAATGCTGAAATGAAAGAAAAAGCCTTTCAAAAACTCTGAGACAGTGGTTGCCATTAAACTAACCACTTGACAGTCATTAAAGAGAAAAGTAAGATAAGAAGAATGTAATTTTCATTTCCTTCTTGGAATTTTTGATATCTATACCTTGTTTGCAAAGCCTATGTTTTTCTCAATTTTCTTGTAAATTTTCTTGTAAAAGAAACTTGCAGGAGGATTGGGTGGGAGGAAGATGGTTATTTCTGTGAGTCTACTTCATTGCTGTGGGGTCAACATAGCTTTAGGATCCTTATGTTTATCTCATAAAAGAATTCTTTTTTAAAAACAAAACAAAAACAGAACAGCTAGCCACCTGAAAAGGACAGGAAAAAAAACCTCTGACTTTCAAAATAAGGAGGAATAACTTCATCTGTGATTAGAGGAAATAAATTAATTAAAGTAATTTTGTGTTATGTGTGAAGGTTTCACAGTCTTAGCCTTCAACATTGTTTTTTACAGTTTTAATTCACTTACAGAATTTAAAATTGAAACTATTTTCATCTAGTCATTCTCTTTCTTGGGACATTTTGTCAAATCTGGCTTTGAAATACGTCATCCAAATAGGGATGGGCTATTGCCCACCAGCACTGGCCACATCATACAGCACTGAGAGAACATGCTCAGGCATCCAGGGAAATGTATAACGTGATGTTGGAACTGGAGACATTTGCGATATCGGCTGTATTGCACCTGGGCTTTAGAGGTGAATGGTGTATGCGCAATGTTCAGGGCAATGGCACTTGTGAGTTTGAGCTCTGTATACCCATTTCCTAGGTAAATACTGTGGAAACGCAGTCAAGTGGAAGTGAAGCAATGAATGACAAGTGCTTTCTTTTTTCATAAGGCATCTGCCTCCCAAGATTTGGAGTCCTGTCACAAGATACAATATAAGCTTCATCCAGCATATCTACAGGTGACCCTGCCTCAGCTTAAAACCTTTCAAAAACATCAGAAGAAAACAGAAAACAAAAAGAGGACACAATAACTTCACAAGCTGGCTGGCTCAGCGCAGGTGTCAGTCCATGTACCCTTCAAATCTCAGTACTTGTTATCTGCCTTGCAATTACACTTGGGGTAGTGGTGCTTGACTCAAAGTCAACCCACACCCAGTTGTTTCCTACTGTATTACCTTCAGAGTTTTGCCACTCAGTGCTTTGCCATAGCAGCTGTGATTTGCCATATAGCACTGCAACACACATTGCATCATCCCAGGGACATAGATGACTACAACTGGACAAAGCGTCCCCACATACATGTAACTTCACAGCAGCTTCCCTCTTATTGCAATGGCCTCTCTGCCTGGCTCATTGCCTTAGTGTGTTTTTATATGAGAGAGCAAGGGCTTTTATTTAGTGATAATGAATAAGTTCCTTTGCATGTGACCCCTGGGACACTTAATTTCAGCCTCTTGTGCTGCCACAGGCCTTGCTGAATGTGTCCAGCGGGAAGCAAGCCCTCTACATGGTCATCCTTTGCTCAAGGGGAATGAAGCCCCGGCTTTACGGGTGGCAACCTTGCAAACTCAGTGGTGGCCCGAGGATGCCTCATAAAGGAAACACAGGAGCTGCTCAGTGGCCTGCCCAGCTCACTCATTGCCAAAAATGAATGATGGACACGAGAATCCATAACTGGAATATCTCCTTCCTCAGAACTCTCTGGACATTTAATATTTGTAGAACTCAAACTCCCTTTCTTCTAACCTACAAAAATATTTTTTTTCAGAGCACAGATTTTCCCAGACATTTCATGACCAACTCTGGACCAGTGGGACTCTCCAGCCCAAATGGAGAAGCCAGTTTACATTTGTCAGTAGATTCCCCAAAGGGAATTTCTGAGA
Organism: Phaethon lepturus; assembly: GCF_000687285.1. NCBI lineage: Eukaryota > Metazoa > Chordata > Aves > Phaethontiformes > Phaethontidae > Phaethon > Phaethon lepturus. The sequence goes on along the minus strand of NW_010548146.1, from coordinate 51,704 downwards.
AAAGACAGAAACAGTTTATGGATCTTTAAATGAAGGAGTATCAGAGATATTGAAAGCAATGGTATTGCACCTTAAGAAACCAGGGGATGCATCTTTCTTTTTAGCTGCTTGTCAAGAAAATAAGTGACCCTAATAAGCATCATCACTAGCTTTATCAACACACTCAAGCACTATCAAGATCTACTGAAGGCAAGCAAAAGCACCGAAGTCCCTTTGACCCCCCCATAAACTAACTAATTTGTGGAGAAGTGTTAAAACAACAAGCAGCCCCGGGAGAGTGTCCCTCCGCGTGGATCTGCTCATCCTTTCCTCCACCGCTTTCCTCCTCCCGTGGCCACCAGGTGGGGCAGGGAAGCTCCGCTCCCCGCAAAGCGCTTCGTCCCGCATCGCCCGCACCGGCAACGGGGGCGATCACCCCCCCTTCGCCTCCCCGAGCCTCCGAACAGGCAGCCGGGCTGCTGGAAACTTTCTTTAAAAAAGAAAAAAAAAAGGAGTAAACTGCCTCCGTCCTCCTGCAGGCGCTGGAAGCTGAAATACCTGCAGTTTCTTCTCGCGTGGCAATAGAAAGAGAAGAAATCAGTGCAAACCTCTCTGGAAGGTTGTCTTGGTGGAAACTGGTTCCTCGCTGGTGTTTGGCATCAATCCTCCCTGCACTACAGCCCTATACTTCATCTGGGGAATTGTAGATTTGTAACAGCATCTTGAGATTGTCCTTACGATTCCTGCATTTTCAGAAGTAAAGAAATAAAAACCCCACAGCCTAGCCCACTGATATAATTGCAGCTAACCTATACTATAGGGGTCAGAAGACATGATAATTTTTCAAATACCACAGTGTGAGAGGAAATCTTAAATTAATCCTCCCCGACCAGAATCACCAGCACGAGGAGCAAAGGGTAGGAAAAGAGGGAGAAAAAACCCAGTATCATATGAAAGTCTGCCTCATAAAGTCAGCAAACTCCTGCCCACATCATTTTGCAGTTTGTTTACTTGTGGCTTCATTAAAATTGCATGCAGATCCAATGACTAGATTTTGTTAATGGCCCACAGAGGGACAATCATTGCTGAAGCCTGAACACTGTGATCCATTTTCCCTAATTATTACTTTGTAACCGTTTCT
>NW_010548146.1:0-50553 GCF_000687285.1 Phaethon lepturus | reverse complement strand
TGAACAAGGGTTCATTTATTTTGTTTCATTGTTTCATATAAGGAAACATCAGATAAGCATAACAGCAGAGCATTAGTAACGAGACCCACTGATATGCAACATACATTATTCACATGTTAAGAACACATAATGGCCTTCATTGGGGCTCCTGGAAAGATTTTTCATTGTAGAATCCCTTTAAAGGGTATGAATCATGGGGCTGTGTTGCATGGTTAACAAGGAACAGGAAGAATATCTAATTCCTTATGGCCTACAAGTCAGGAACAGAGAGGGGCAAAGAGGTTCATTTTCCTCCTTGAGTCTCTTTTGTAACTGTCAAAAAGATGGAATAAAGATGGAATAAAGATGGATATATTTGCTCACGATGAAGTAATTTCGCAATTTGCGTAGTTATTAGGTATATGTCAGTGGGCTTTGGGCAGTTTAGCCGTTTTCCTCAGAAGACAAATGTCTGGGATGATCAGGCGTTTCTAAAACTCCAATGTAAGTCATGGCTTTTTGAAGTCTTTAACATAAAGTTGTGTATTTCTAAAGAAGCAATGTGAGAATGTACGACTACAAGGGTCAGCAAGTCCAGTCTCCTGCGAGCTCAGACAATTGTACCGATATTTCTTTCATGACATCATGGAGTTCTATCTTAAATGTATTAGGGTTTTTAATTTTGATCTTTTTTATTCCTGTAACATAATTTTAGAAGGCTGTTCCAAAACTCTATTTTATTGACTTGCCTCAAAATTTGTGTCATCAGGAAATTTCATTATCTCACTCTCCTACTTCCCATTAGCACCTTCCTTATTCATTTTATGATGTAACTAGTCTCTATCTGCAGTCTAAAAGTATTTGGCATTTGTATATTTGTTTTCATGCCCCCATCTCTGCTGCTGCAATGACGGTTAGGGTTTTTTGTGGTATTTACCCCATTTAATGAAAATAGGTTCGATTTCAAGCTTCATTTTGCTAAGCCAAAAAAAGCAGGCTGTTTTGGTCTCATTTGGTAGGATAGGCTTACTCCTTTTTGAATTCAGGTTTGACTTTGTCTTTTTTGAGTATGAATGATTGGGATTATAAATACTTCCCCAGACGGAATTTTCCTCAATGCTTTGTACCGTCTCATTAACACAACTTTATCTCCCCTGGAAATGCTGTAACTGATAGATCCTTGCTTTTTTTTTTTTTTTTCCTTTTCTCCTTCTTCTGTTGCAACACATATGTAGATCATAGCTCTCCTAACAATGCATTGGTTTGCCCAGACATTTTTATCATTTTTAGCTCTCAGCTGATGATGAGTCAGCTTGAAGCAGTCATTTTTGCTATCTTTTTACTAAGGCATGATTTGCACTTTTGCACGTTGCACTTTTGAATTTAAGCTATTTCTATCCTTCCAAGCCTCATGATCATTCAGTTATTCCCATAAAGTATGATGATCTTCCTCAGATAATGGCAATGCTTCAAAATTCATGTCACCAGGAGGTTTGTTCACCTCGCACTGCTTCGTGTTAGCCAGTACCTTACTTGCTCTGTGATTTACTAGCTCCTGCCCTCTCTGGTCTGATCTGCTTTAAATGTCTCACTGAAGTTCACATAGATTAGGTATATTGTGCCTGATTACTCTAGACCTTTAATTGCCTTGTTTCATACAGATATCAAATTGACCTCATTTAGTCTGCTGCAGTTTATCCTGTTTCCCTTGTCTGTTCTTTAATCTTTCCTTCACAGTTTGATCTAAGCCCTGTGTAACACAGAGGTCAGACTAATGGGCTTGAGGTTGTCTGAAACACTGCATATTCTTAAATATAGCTACTTAATTTGTTATTCTCTGGTTGCACAGCAATATTGCTTCCCATTGTTTCAATGCCTATTTAGTGAACAAAATCTATCAGCTATCAAATCCAGCAATACTTGGGTCCTACCTTCACCTGAATTTGTTGTCCTGTCTGTATCTGAGGTTTTCATATTTTCCTTCTCTTTCTCAAAACATTGCACAGTTCTGTACTCAATCCTGTCACTAAACATGCTCAGTCTATACACCAACATCTGATGAGTAGGACTGTTTGTGTCAACCTCTTCACAAATGGATTTGCACAGTTGGGATGTTGAGTTGTCCCATCTTATTTTTCTTGTCTCTCAAACTGTTGGGCCTTAAAAATATTTGTCCTCTCCCAGGTGTTTTAGTTTCTCCATTTTGCCACCAGTGTACCTTCCAGGGCTGTATAATAAATGTCTCCTCTTGTGCCCCGTGCTACCGGATGGCTCAGCTCTGACACTGCAGGCTCTCACCTTACGTCCTGTGGAATTGCAGGGGATCACTCCAGCACTGATGGGCTGTTTTTACCAACTCTGATCTTTGGGTTCGAATTGCAACTAATGCTTACTGCCTAAGAAAGGAAGGTGTTCCTGTACGGTCCCCACCAGCTCAGAGAAATGTGTGCAATGACCACTTTGGTCAGGGAAAGTTAAGCAACAGCCTAAAAATTAGAGCTCTTCTTAGAAGGTACTGTATAACGCATGTTTTGCAACAACAGTCTGCTTAGAAAAGAGGAATAGTTTTGGCCTTTAACAAAAATTGCTGTGGTTTTTTCATTATGCTCAGGTCATACTGAAGGGACATCAACCCTGGTAGGCCATGTTGCTGTCTCCATACAGCGGACACAGTATGTGTTGTGCTCAGAGTAGTAATAGCTGCAATTATTTGCTGTAGGAAGGAAAAATTCCTTGCTCTCTGTTTTTACTCTGGACACTCCTCAATGACAGTGTGGTACTGAAATACCAGACAGTGGTTTCTCACAGCTTTTCTGTGTGGGACACTAGCTGTGTCCCACTACATTACTGACATTCATGCTTCTTTTCTTCTTCTGACTGGCTCCATTCTTCCCACTCTCCAGTTTTCTTCTAACAAGTGTTGAATCACCTTTTAACTGAATTTCCTCATTAGCTTCTGTTAGCAAGCCTCTCCCAGTCTTGGCACAGAAGGATAAAAGTCAAGTGATTAATCCCTGTTCATCCTGGGATAGATATATTAAGGTGCAACAGTTTGCAGGTAGTGAGTTGCGCATGCTTGCTTCGTGAGCAACCAGCCTCTAGAGAAGGCAGGGTGGTTAGCTGAGAGGAGCCTGATCTCTCATGACTTTCAGGAGCAAAGAAAGGTACCAGCCCCAAACCCAGGTCTTCACCTGCCCTGTAACATTTCTGCCAGGGCAGTCCTGGCAAAGCAGGTACGAAGTTGTCCAATGCAAGAACCGTTGCCTGCACACTGCAGGCGTGATACAAAGGAGGAGGAGGAGTTCATCACGGTCTACCGCTCTCCTTCCTGGTGCCACTGTACCTCTGTAGTCCCATCATGTTTGATCATCTCCAGCTGGCATTCATTTCAGCCTTCAGCCTGGTTGGTTGGAGTGTGCAGCAACTCCGTCTCCGTTGTGTTTGGCCAGGAGCTTCCTACTTAGCTGTAATAAACCGAACTGAATGGTGCTTCCCTGGACTGCCTTCATCTTTAAACATGAGCCTTTTTCAGGTAATACACTCAACACAGATCATTGATAATTGAGATGAGAAGCAAATTTTAGACCCAGTTTTCTATAGTCCATTTAGATTTATATTCTGCTCTTTGCCTCACCATCTTCCCTGGCTATTATTGTAAGTATGTTATTACCACAGGGCACGAATATATTTGTAGATTTACAAGTTAATCCATAAACATTCTCATCTCATTCTTGCCATTTGTTAGTCACAATTTCACCTGTAAATAAGCATTTCAATACTTGCACTTATTTCCTTTTTCTATATATTTTTAGAGCAAATTTTGCCCTTCTTATGTCCTTCTAAGCGGTGACTCTGATTTCCGGATTGATGTTGTTCTAATTTACAGAAACCTTTTTTCCCCCCCAAATTCACATGAAAGAACTTCCTATTAACGCCATTTATTAACAGGTTTTCTGCCTAGAATATACTTTCAGATAACTTGAACACCTTTCCCCCCCCATGGTTTTTTTTCTGAATTTATTGGGCCAAACCTCTTAAAAAGTATTCCAGTTGAACAGAGTGCTGAATTTGTAGGCCACCCATCCACTAAAGCAGGTACTTTGGGGTGCAGATGACATCTGTGTGTTTAAGTAACCCACTAATGAAAACGAGTGAGCTCCATGTGCAAGTGACCTCAGGCTCCAGGGCTGGCCTCCCTCCTTTCCTCACTCTGTTTTATATTCCAGAGAGCTACTGCCAGGCATTGCTGTCTATAAAGGCAAAGCTGGGCCCAGCCCAACAAATTCAGAAGCTATCTGAAAGTCTTCTCACAGCTTCCATCTTCTGGTTACAAGTTTAATGTTAAAATTATCTCTGTTCCAAAAATAATGGTGGTACACATTTCAAATAGATAATTTGCATTTTTTAGTTGTTGTTTATTAAAAATCTTGTCAGTCTGAGATCTTCTGCAATACTATAGTGTTTTGCAATGCTTAGTTTCCTGTAGTTGTCTTGTTAGATTGACCTGCATTACTTCCCTCATTAATTACTGCTCTTCTTAAAAACAGGTATAGCTTTCAATTTGTGTTGATTTCTACAAAAGTCTTCACTTTTGATTAATAACCTACGGCTTATTTAAATTATTATGGCCTCTTGGGCAGTGTTAGTCTGAAAAAAAATCTCATGAGAAGCACAATTGTGAGAGGAAAAGAAATATATTACCGAGTAGCTTGACATCACTGTTGTAAGAACTTCACATTTGGCTTTCAGAAATAAATGAGAAAGAAAAAAATATCCAATCTATGGAAACCCATTAAAAAAATAAAAATCCTGGGACTATTTACACATTCTAGTACCTAGCAGTTTCATTTTTAATTCTGGAAAAGGAGCATGAGAGAGTTTTAAAAATTATTTCTACAGTAAAGATTTTCAGTGGTGTAAGAGAGTAAGAACAGGCTGCTGTATTTAGGAGCTGGGCTATAAAACACCTACTTGCAAGCATCTTCTATTTGCACATTCCCCTAAAATGGAAGGTGTCTGAGACCTCAGTATGTTTGAGTAAATTAGTACTTAGATAATGTCACTTTCTAAGAAGTCACTACTACAAGTATAAATCATGCTAGAAGAAAGTGCTTAGGGAGAGTTGCTCTTGCCTGCTAGGGCAAGGGTTCCATCTTTGGGAATCCATCTCAGAAAATTTCCGCTGTGCTGCCAGGAATCCCATAACCAGCTTTCAAAGCAGAGCTATTTTTTTGGATCCCTTATTTTGCCTTAGCTGAAAAGTGGTTTTCTGTTCTTTGAAGGTTAGCAGGAAAAGGGCATTTTTGGGTTCTTGTTTGTTTGTTTTTAATATAGTTGTGGGGTTTTTTTGGTTTGGTTTTTTTTGCACTAAGAGGTTCCTACAATCAAATCTTCATTTGTCAGAAGTCAAATGATGACTATTGACTTCAGGGAAAGTATTTGCCTTACAAAACCATACGGTATAATACCATATACCGTATCACAGACTTTTTGCTAATAAATTGTAGCGAAGCTAGAAACATGGTGCTGGAGGAGATGGGAGATGATCCTTTAGTCCGTGTTTTGGTTTGACCAAGTATCTCTGTAGTTTTTCTGATCCATGTCTGTAAAATTTCTTTCCAAAAATCCTTAGGATATGGAGAATTTGCACTCTGTGTAGATTTCATGTCCTGTGGCTCACAGGATGTTCCTTCATGACTGGAAAGTTTTCTACCTGTTCTTTGCCTATTATTAAATGATTTTCTCTCCTCCTGTGTAGTCAGGGCACAGAAAACAATTAAGCACGCTCCTTTTTAAGACAGTCTTTTATTTACTGGTAGGCTGTTATCATATTGTCTTCTCCCTGCCTCTTTTCTTACCATCTCTCGCTTGTTTTCACTGCCTGGACTAAAGTATATGTATTTCCCTTGATATAAGATAAATATGCATTTTCCTGTTCAATACTGAAACGTTCTCTACACTCCATGAGTATTTTTTGCAGCTGCTATGCATCCACACTGTGGTGATTTTGTCTTGATTGTAAATCTTAACTCTGCTTAGGAGTGTATTACCTAGGACAAATGTCAAATCCCCTTACTAAAGTGGACTTTTATCACGTTACCCACTAGGCCACTTACAGTGTTAAGACAAGGAAACTAGTTTGATTTGACATCATCTATATTTGATGAATCAGTAATTGGTCTTTAAAAAAAAATCTCAGTACTACCTCGGTGTTTCTAAACTAACTGTTTTAGGGTCTTTTCATTGCCTATTTCATCACCATCTATCTCACTTCTTCAAAAGTCCTTGCCTCCTCCTTTTATCCTCATACAAAGAAATGAAAATATCAACAACAAATTAGGTGCTCCAGTTGTACTGCTGCTACTCTGCATGTCTTCTACCTATCCTTCATACAGATCAAAAATCATTTAATGGTTGAGAAATGCTTCCTACTAGCGTTTTAAGTATGTTAAAGAGAACATTTCAGTGCAATAACTGCATACATGTAGATGTTTGTAAATTGCTGTGCATTATTTCTGTACTTTGGCCTCCCTAAAATTTGAGCTGCTCTCTTGGGAGTTGCATTCCAGGTATGCACTTGTACTCTGAGGTATGTCTATATTAAAAAATGCCCACAGGTTTTGTCTCATTGTCCTCTCTGAGTTCAGAGTTGACCTCTCTGTCCAGCTACTATTATATGTATTATGCTCAATTGCTCATAAAAAATCAGATTTTCAAAGACTCTAATCTCTCTCACAGAATAAAATCTTGTTATAGTTGCCCCAATTACTCACATAAGAAACAAGCTGCTCCATCAAAATAAAAACAATCCAAAATAATTTCTTTAGATGCATTCCCATTCCTTTGCATTACTAACTACATTTTACTGCATTTTAGTGTGGATTTTTTTTTTTTTAGTAGGAAAAGCATTGTACAACCCAAACAGAAAAAGCAAGGTAGTTCTTATTGCTATGTACAAGTCATGCTATCAGAGGTGAATGTTACACCCTGCCTTTCTTTCAGTTACTTGATTTCTTTTTTTCTGGTACTATCAAAAGTGAGGCTGTATTTGGGCAAAATGAAAAATAAGTTCAAAGCAATTTAAACATTAAATGTTTTTTTTTTTCCTATCAGAAGTGAAAATCCAAGAGTAGAAAACCCCCATAAATGAATGTCTTTTAATCTTGATTTTTGAGAGATTAAGCATACTTTGAAATATCATGTAAAAGGTTAAAGTTAATTTTTTTCCCAGGAAGATGTCACAAAGAAGCAGTAGTTTTTGGATTTTAATCTTGTTCCCTTAACATCTTAAGAAGCTTGATCATATAATTGTTACATACATTTAGAATTGGTTTCTGCTTCTAACACACATATTAAATTCAACAATTATGCTGAATATTTTTTCAGTTTTTTCTTAACCAAAAAAATTTTAAATACATTTTGAATTGACCTCTCAAATTGTTTCAGTTGTTCCAAATATGTATTTTGCTTTTAAAATATGTTAACTCATATGTTTTTGCCCATTTTTTAAAGACTATTACATTAAAGGTTTTTTATTGACATCATCTAATCAGTGTTTGGAAAGAGCTTTTTATTATTATCTTTAGATAATTACTAAAAAATGGAAAATTACAATTTTTCAGTCTACAAAAGAAACCCAGAATGTAGACACTTGAATTGTAAATAAATCGTAAAGAAGGAACAACTCTGACAAAAACTGGAGATGTTTGAATCTTCTGGTTTTCACAACCCAGCTCTTTCAGCAACACGAGTACTCTATCTAAATGTGGTGGCAAACCTTATTTCAGCACTTTCTCCATTTTAGCTTACACGTAGGAAAGGAAAATGGATTCCTGTGAAGAGTTTGCTGTAATATACAACAACGTACTCTTTCCTATAGAAATCTCTGTGTTGTTCAGTGACGTTCTGGTTGTTTCCTACAGAATGGCTCAGACTGACACAATGAACGAGACTCTTGCTGGTAAAGCACATACTCCATTCATCCGAGGAGCTGGAGTGTAGTGAATGACTGCTGGGAAAAGAAATGCAACCATATAGCTAATGCTATTAAAGAACACTCCAGCAACAACTCAGTTGTCTCCAGACCTCTTCCATTAAGTCACATTTTTCACAATAATTTTGTCTTCCTTTCTGGATGCCTCATCTGTGATGCCTGGGATCTGTGAAGTGGAGGTGCTGAACACCTCCACAGACTACTGGAAGAAGAGAGAGATGGAAGCCTTCCACTCAAAGTGCCTCTCTGTCCTGATACCCAGTGTGACTTTAGGTAACATACCAGGTTTTCTGTCTTCATTTTTATTTTAATTCCCATTTGGAGTCAAAGCAGATTTGTCACTGTAAAATTTCCTGCAGAGTTGAAAATACACTAGCACCTTCTGTGCGGCTCTGCTAGCAATCTTCTTTGGACATAGCATTTTTTTCAGAGAGTCAGATTTGATATTCTCAATATTTGCCTGCTTTTAATTATACTTTAAATATATGTTTGTACATAATGCTTTAATAAGTTCTTGTCTCTTCACAGTTTAAAATTTTATCAGAAGAGGTTTTAGACAAGGTATAAATAACTCTTGAAGACACGTCTGATCCTGTATATATATGATTTCTATCAGTGGGACTTTCCTTGAGGAATGCCCACGGAGCGACCCGAAGCTGTTTCAGCTAGATGGCTTCTGCACCTCTTTGACCCCTGTAACTTGACGACTCAGCCATAATGTTATGAGACTGTACAAAAGAGCTTAGCTCCACTCAACAAAATAGTTGAACATCAGAAATGGACTTTTTTCACCAGTTCTGAAATAAAATGCCTTCTGATGAAATATGAAATTCCATTAAGAATACCCATGTCCTTTAAACTCAAAATTCTTTTGGTGTCTGGGAGCAAAGTGAATATTTTGTTTTTTTTCTAAAACTCAGAAAACTTTAAAACACTGAAAAAATATTTCTGATAGAATTCCTCATAGTGGAGGAATAATTCTAACTTACTGTCTTCAAAGGATACGCAGAGGGAAAAGGTAAATTTAAAGGATACTAGAGTTCCTTCCAAATGACTGAAAGAACCTTGCTGCTCAACTTCATATCAGGCAGCTTATGCCTGTCTGTGTTTTGATAATTTTTCATTTTTCAGAATCAACTGGACAAAATTATCTACTATGTTACGGTTTCACTCTTCCCTGCCACCTAACTGTTGCAGCTTCAGGTTTGCTCTAATGGAGCCTCCTGCCTTTTTCCTATGACCAAGTTCCCTGGAAGAGGAAAGCGAATACATTCCCTTGCAGGAAATAAACCATGCTAGCACGCGAGGGAATATGCTCCTCCCTGCCATTTCCTTTTGAAGGAAAACAAATGGGAAAGCAGAACATTACCATAAATGGCCCAATTTATCTGCCTGTGTATCTGTCAAAGAGGCATTGACAACAGGAAAGATTCACAAGATAGAAAGAACTACCATTCACAGGGATCATCACCAACATTTTGGATACCGGGTAAATTGATTTAAAAAATCAGCGTTCCCAGGCTGTCTGTGCTCTCTAGCCGTGAAGGTCACCCCGGAAAGGCAACAGACTTTGTGTATGGAGCAACTGACTCCTGGGGGCACACAGCCCCACCCCCTAATGTCAGTAACTATCTGAACATCCACGTGTTGATTACATTATGTTTACCGAGAATGACATGTACTTAGAAGGGGAAATATTAATTCTGAAATACTAAGTGACATTTTCCTTCCTTTTTAAAAGACAAAGAACCCCTTTGGTTGTGAAAGGATTTTCTTCACGAATATACAAATTACTTCTGTCTTCTTTGAATAATGAACAATTAAAAAAATCAAAAAATATATACATCATCTTTGTGTTTTACTGTAACTTCTGCATAATTTTTCACAGGGTGTTGCATTCTGCCATGTCACATTTTCATAGTCCATGAAAATTTCCTTATCTTTGCACTATGATTCAGAAAGTACTGTCAAAGAGAACTGAAAGGCTTGCGAACAGAAATTAATGAATGTATAAAAATCAAGAGTCTGTTCCATGAGCTAGTGTAAACACACACAGTCCCTTTCAGAACCACTGTGTCTTTTAACTCCTGTGAAAAGTTATCACACCAAAGCACCAATGGGTGATAATGCAAATTCAGAACCGCGCACACCCCGAGTTTTCTTTTCAGCTCCCTGGGGCTCAGATAGCACATGAATGGGTGGGCTAACATTTTCAAAGGTTTGTAAAATACTCAGAAAAATACTAACCTTCAGATACCAGCTGGGATTTAAATACAAAAAGAGTTGAGAAAGGTCATAAGAGTGGGTGCTTTTGCAGTATTATCATTTTGTATCCAACAGAGAGGAAAGCACAGTTGAACTTAACGCTTTGTATTTATCTGTGGCTCTTTCTTCACGCAGCAAGCTCTGCTCCCTAAGAGAATGGGCAGACTGCAGGACACACAGATCATCAAAAGATAATTTGTATTTCTTTGAAAGTTCCGGAAGTGTCTATTTGCTGCAGGTATCTCAGCAACCCGCCTTGCTAAATTTAAATTATATTACTTCATCTCCTTGCAAGCTAAGAGCGAATTTAGACCTTGAATCAGTTCTCCACCCTCCACTGTGTCCGCCGTTCTGTCTTCTCCCCATTTGTCTTATGTCTATTCCACCTACTCTTTTTCCACCTCTTCATCCCTCAATTTCACCGTCACCAAATATTGCCTTTGAGCAATTATTCAAGAGTCTAATATTCATACAACCTCTTCAGTTTGTTATTGTTAGAGTATGAACAGACTGGTAGGACCTTCTCTACAACAGGGAATGTTAAGTGCACATTTATTGTAATTTCTAAAAATATATAATTTCAAAAGTACTTATTTCATAATCTACAACTTTTCCGACTTTTATATGTGAACAAAATGATTTCTTCAAAAAGCAGAAAGCAGCTATTATTTATTTCCAAGTGTTTCTTTTTCCTTTTCGTCTCCTTGTGCCTCTGTATTTTTCTTCAGATTTTCCATAGGCTTAATTTCTCTGAGCTCAGAAATGTCCAGCAATTCATGCAGTTTGAGGGGAGCAGCAAGAGTAGCAGTGATTTCCAGAACTGCTAAGGCGGATTGCAGCACATGCAAGTGACTCTTTGGAGCAGAGGAAAAAGAAAAAAGGAAATATATTTGTTTAGAATTACAGTGGACTGAGTTCAACTCGTTCTTATTTTGGCTAGAAGAATATATTAATCATTGTCAAATAGACAAATGAAGCTTGTAGGAATTGAGCCTTTTTCTTTCCTTTGAGCAGACATATGAAGACAAACACCTTAAACAAACTTTGAGTAAAAGGTTTCCTTTGCACACAGAGGATAAAACGCAGAATTAAGAAGTTTACCTCAGAGTTTTTAATGAACATAATCAAATCCAGGTTCTGGCAAAATGCTCTATTTCATAGCAGTATTGACTTTTTACCAGTCATACTTAACTTCAACCTTTCCATTTACTTGTTTTAAGGGAGGTATTAATTATGCTAAGAAGGTGCTGTTCCCACAATGGTGAAATGAAGCCAGCGTTTATGAAGCAGAAGGAGATGTGACAATGGTTTTGCCATCGTCGTTTTTTATAAAAGCAATGGGAAGGTTTTACATCTGGTGGCTGCTCTCCTTTCATTTAATTTAAGCTGACACAGGCACCTACCATGTAGTGTCATGCTTCCATCATCTTAATCCAATATTAGGAACCCAGAAAGAAGCAACGAGAAACATGGGAGCATTGTTAATCCATTGCATAAATCCATGGCACATCAATGCCTCAAATGCTCCATACAGTCCTGCTCCTCCACCTCAATAAATGCATGGTAGGACTGGAGATGTTTAGAAGAAGGGCAGCAAGGATGGTAAGATGTATGGCATGGCACTCATGAAGAGTTAATAAAAAAGGATTTTGCCAGTCAGGAAAAGAGATGAGAAGAAATGTTATGCACATTTTTAAAACCTGTATCACAGAGGGTGAGATCAGGAGAAAAACTGTTTATTGCCTCTCTCAGTATGAAAATGAGAGAGAATCGCATTTAATTAGCAAGTGATGCATTCAAAGCCAACAGAAGGATGTGACCTACAGCACAGCTCATAGGTAAGCTTTGGACTCTCTGCTGCATGATATGGTTGACATAAAATGTGTGTGGCTTCAAAAAGAAAGCAGAGAAATTAGTGGGGAAAAAAGCCCTTTGAGGCTATTCTACATAAATAACCACCTATGGCTCAGCCAAAAATCACTGAAGGCCTGGAGAGTATTCTGGGGAAATGTTGTTTCATGTTTTCGTCATTTTTTTATACTTAACCTCATTATTAGCTGTGGCCAATGGTATTCTGCAATATCAGGGGGAGAAACCTGCTAACCTTCTACCACTCCTTTACATTTTTATAATTTCACAGGTTTTCCCTATTCTGTTTTTTGTAGGTTGCTATTTTCTTCATGGTCAGTTTTCTTGCTGAAGGTCAAAAACTCAGTCTTCTCTTAGTTTCTTCTTCTGGCTGGAATTAACTTTCTTTACAGCAGTGTTTGAATTTCAGTTGGATGAAGTTGTTTGTAATAATTTGTTTACTGGAAAGCACACTGAAGACACTAAGCCGATATGCCAGTGTGCACCAAACTTTTACTATGGGTGAGGGATATAGAATGTGAAAATATTAAAATGTCATAATAATATTTCTCCAAATAATTCTATAACAAAAAGGTTTGGTTTTTTTTTTAAGTATTTGGAGATAATAACTATAGAGATTTTATTAATTCAGAAGTTTTTGTGAAGAAAATGAAAATACAATATGAAAATTATATTTTGGTTAAATCCAAATTTTTTTTTTGAGCAAAACAATATTTTATTTTAAAAATTTTTTCAGCAACAAAACTGCAAGACCACTTTTTCCCACAGTTCTCTGTAAGATCTTAACCAGGACAGGCAACTTAAGAATTTAATTTCCATTTTCTATCATAGTGACTCAAACAATCAATATAGAATTTTTTTTTTTTTCCTTAACTGGCATTTCCCTCAACTGCAGATAACTGCCACCAAACTCCATTGCGTTTTCTCACTGTGTATGCCATTCCTTCAGCAACATTTATTTTAATTCAGAGTGATTCCAATAATTCCATGAATATCATCATTACTTTGGATATAAAAAGGATTTAAAGCAATAACTAACCTACTCTCCTGAGCATACAGGATTTTTTTAAAAGGTTAGCTAGCAGATGATGATGGCTGGGACTAGATACATCCATATTTCAAACTAAGAACCTACATTTGGCATCACTTTATGTTTGCTGTACAATAAGTCTTGCAGTGACTGTAAGCAAGGTGATACTCAAGAACAAGATGATATCAGAGTACACAAGGTAAACCTCGTATATAATCTTTATCTTATAACTTTTTTTTCTCAGACAATTTTTTGCAAAACCAGGAAAGAATTAGTTTTATGGACTTTTGGGGGGGGTTGGTTTGTTTTTTTTTGTGTCAGAGAAAAAACATAAATACTTCTGAAAGACTTCTTGATTTTTTGAGGCTTGGGGTTTTATTTTTAAATTCTAAAGACTCCAGAGCAGTAAAATAAAATTTTAATAAGTTTCACCCTCTTGATCCTTTCCTACAAAAATGGAAATGCTTGCAAAGCTAACAGCAAGTGTAAAGAAAAACTTATACCTACCTTAAGTTATGGGTACCCAGAAAGAAGAATTTACAGTAAAAGTTCATTAAAAGGATAAAATCTGTGTACAATAGGCTGGAAACAGACTGTAATTGCTTCTGTATGCATAGTCTCTGCTGAGAGCTCTTTTTTTTTCTGTCTCAATTTCTGGTTTCAGTCCCAGAAGGGCAGATCCAAAGCAAATATGTCAGTTAGATGCTTAGACAAAATTTCAGCTTTGTCCTTATGCAAACTTCTGCACTATCTTTGTCAGCAGAAAGAAAATACAAAGGGCAAAGTTTGCATTTTGTACAAGTACGTTACTTTGTACAAGTACTTCTCCTTGCATTCGAAGAAGGGGAAGATGGAGATTTATTAAGGTCCTATGGCTGAGCACCTAGCTGCCATCCCTTGCTTCAAAACTCTTACTGAACTGGTTCATGAAAAATGTCTTTCAGCTTCCCATTCTCTTTATGAATATAAGATTGTGTTTTATATTTTCTTACTTAAGGTATGAAAACCATAGCATGTGTTAGCATGTATAATATGAAAACTGTAGCCTGTCAGAACTTGTTTCACTGGATCCAAGTTTTGGACCCTTCACTTTACATGAACCCCAAACTGCCTTATATCATATCATATCATATCATATCATATCATATCATATCATATCATATCATGTCATGTCATGTCATGTCATGTCATGTCATGTCATGTCATGTCATATCATATCATATCATATCATATCATATCATATCATATCATATCATATCGTATTCTGTTACATTACATTACATTATATTACATTACATTACATCATATTATATTTAAACATATTATATTATAACATATCATATCATATCATATCTTTTATTTTCTTTTATTATTTTCATTTTAGTCATATTAGTTTTAATAACTCAGTCAAACATATATGTTGTCTGTTTTTTGAAAAGGGCAGCTGGATTATCTAGGAGTGTCAATTGCTTAATATTCAGGAATTGATAAACATTAATTGGGTCTGGTATTTAAAAAACCCAAACAGATTAAAGTACAAAGCATTAAAGTTAACACGGTTTTCATTTTTTTACCATCTGGTTGCAATAATAAAGGATATATGTATCATGTTTCACAAAATTTTAAGGGAGATTGGGAAACATCTACTTGACAGATCACAGCTCGCTTTCATATACGAAGAAAAGGAATGAATGAATGAATCAATCAATGAAAAATTTATCTTTCCATGCATACTTGCATACACATATTTGTGTGTGTGCGCGCGAGCGCATGTGCACGCACACGCGTATAAATATATATATATGAAAGAACTCCCCTGTCATCATGTCAAAGGTGGTCTGAAATATTGATATAGATGTGAAGAAATGAACTTAATTGAAATGAATCAAGAGAGAAGGAATCTTAGATGAAAAGTTTACCTACCCATCCAGGCAACGAAACATTTGGGATTTCTAGCAAACCTTATTGCTGATTCCCACAGCCAGGAGTTGCATGGTTGCTGCCCCATCACACAGATTTCACTGTCCTAGTCTGTGACCGTGGGTCCATAACAGGCTTATGAAGCTTTGATGACGTATTTCTGGGGATTGCTATGAATGCTTAGTGCAACTGCTGTTGGTTGTCATAGGTGACCTTTAGACATGTGCACATGATAACTTTGTTATCGTAACAGTACTGTGCTTTTTGCTGTATGTCATCATGTACTTTTCTGACTATAGTTTTCTTGCAGCATCTACAGGATGCTTACTAACAGACTGTAAATTCTTCACGAGCAGCGGCAGAACAGGCCTTCAGGTAAATGTTCAGCTGCGGAAGAAAGAATAGCAAATAAGATCAATCAGCCGTCGGCAGCAGAGGTCAACGCTGCTGTTTCCCCAGTACCAGCCACAGCCCTCAGGCCAGGAGCTAGCCATGGAGGAGGGATTTATTTCTGGTCCTCTGCACCAGGGGTTCACGCTCAAAGGGCGAGTGGTGTGTGCTCTCTGCCCAACTGCAGAGCTTGGTGCCGTCGCTGGAGCCTTACGCACCTCAAACTCCCTCATGTCTTGCAGTACGTGGCAGGCACCTGTTACCGAAGGACACACGCCCTTGCAGACCCATCTCTCCTCACAGCGCTCTGCGGCTCTCCTAACCTTTACTGAACAAAAAAATTCTGCCATGAAAATAGGACACACACAAAATATGTATAGGACCTGAAGTACCATATATATTTAAATGAAAACGTCATGCTTACTTAATATCAGTAAAATAATAACTGCAGACATACGTATTTGCTTACAACTCTGTAAGGTGTTTTTGAGATGTGTTTATTTTCATTGACAGAAAAGTTAGAAGAAACTTCTTTAGAAGATTAGATGCGATTCTAGAAGGTTTTTTTCTTTTCAGTTTTTTTTCTCTACGTTATCTTATCTTTCTGAATCCCATGGTCATGTGAGTTACTGTTACGATGGGTAATGTCAGCAACATCCTTTATTTTAGCTTTTAAAAAAGTCTTGTTACCATGGAAACTACCATATCACCTCTTTGAAATAACATGCACAATATAGAATTTGATCTTTTGCACTGTAGAAAGTTCAAGGGAAAATGTTCAGTGTTAAGCACTTCCTTTTTTTTCCAAATTTTAATGAGGTTTGAAGGATATTTTTAATGATTTGCCTATCTGCTTTTCCCACTTAAAATACTGTTATAAAGAAAACAAATCAGTGCACCAAAGCATACATCTGTCCCTACTGACCCCTTCAGTTAGTGACAGAACTGACAGTACATGTCATTTTCCATACAGATATTATAAAAGTTATATCAATGATTTGTTTCAGTCATTGCATTCCACTTACTCCAATTCCCTCAAATAGCTCAGATAATGGAGTTGTTAAGCTAAGGCAGACAGAAAGGTTTTCCCTCAGCTCACATTTGTCTAAATTATTTTATTCACAAATTCATAGTTTTTAAGACCAGAGAAGACCACTGTGATTATCTAGTCTGGGGTCTTGCACAGCACAAATCACAGAATTGCACCCAGCAGTTGCTCAGCAGGCCGCAAATATCTTGCTGAACTGTTAGGAACGTGCCTTTGCTAAACACATTTGTGCAGCAGATGCAAGCAAACATCCAGACTGGGATCAGCTTTTACCGCTGCCAGGGTGAAGGCAAAATCTGTCCCCCACGTTTTGTGTGCTTTGCCTTGTCCTGGAACTTCTCAGGCTGGGTCTTTGGAGCAATTTATTGTGTCACGATGATGTGTTTCAGCTTCTGAGGGGCACATAAGCTCTCTGGCTTCTAAGTGTCCTGGGGATAGAGGTTGGCAATGCCTCAACAACAACAAATTTTCACTCAAAAATTTGCATTTTTAGAAATAAAATGAAATGTCAAGCAAAGCATTATTTTCAATCATTTATGATTGTCCCATTCCAGTTCCTGGAGCTGCCAGTGGTACAATCCCTCCCTCCCCCAGCATAGACTCCCAGTTCTTTGCCCAATTTTGTTTGTCTTCAAACCTCATTGATTTCCTATCATTCGTTAAGATGCCAGTTATGCCTTGCAAAATCTCTGCAGACTGTATAAGCCATCTAGAAATCAACCTACTAAGCAGATGATGAAAATTTTTAACTAGTAAGTTTTATCAAGACAGCAAAGACCTATTTCTCTAGTAGCGTATAATACCTCGTTTGCTTAGTTGAGTCAGAAATCTGGCAACAAAATTTTCTGAGCCTACATAAAGTAGTGAGCACTTTAATGCACATGATTGTAGTCAGATTTTGAAGGAGAGATTTCTGACATAACAAATACTAGAAAAAGTGAAAAATTAGAAAAAATTTTAGTGAAATCAGTGTCCTGATTTTTCTTTGAAAAGTGAAAATCCAAGAATTTTTCTATGAACTCTTTTGGAATGTTTTTTTCCTATCTGTGAGACATTTTTTTCTTTCCTCTCATTTTTACTAAAGAATTTTGAAAAGCAATGGGATTTGTATTAACAAATTTGCATTATTAGTATTATTTGCATGCATCACACAAAAAAAATTGTTCTTGAATCTTTTTCATGACAGGTAGCATAAATCTGCTGAATTCAGTGAAGCTACACAGTTGGAGATACAAGGTAAATGAGAAGAAATCCAGTTGTTTCGATGAAAATGCAAAAACCTGAGGTTTTTTGTGTATTTGAAAACATTACTCCTATAGATTTTGATAGTTTTTACTTTTTAGATAAGAGAATTAAAAGAAAAATGTCTGTTTCTTGCTTCAAGCCTGGTTTTTCTAAACCCGACTGAAGCAATTAAGGGTGATCTTAATGCTAGTAAGAAATACGCATCCTTCAGAATTGTTTGTCTGGGTTGCAGGTGTAGTTACAGCAATTTTGTGAAAACTTAGCTATATAAAAAAGCCAAACATGACACTGGGTTAATTCATGCTTGGACAAAGTGACTTTCCCATTTGTTTCAAGCAACGAAAAAAGAGAGAGAAAATGCATTGTGCTGGAAGTGTGGGAGGAGACGAAGAAATCACTAATAAAGGAAAATACTGAAACGAGCCAAGTCACATTGCTTCTCGTCTCCAGATTGTTGAAAAAGGTATCGTATGCTTGACATTACAATCTCCCTCTGAGCTTCCCGGGAGGTAGGAATGGTTTTGTACTAATCAGTGAAAAATACAGTCTGAGATTGTCCAGGTTTGTAAAGTTTTCTTCACAGGAGTCTCTTCTCAGGATCAGGCACTGTTAGACCCCTACAATGACCAGCTAAAATTCTTCTAGGTTTAAACTCCATAAAAATGAACAGATATTAATTTAACTTCTATAATCCCAACAGAAGACCATGCTCATAAAGTTTTTACTCCCCCAGTCCTCCAAAAATGGAAATTTTAATTTTGATAAGTGCATAATAAAGAATATATGTTCTTTTTTCCCATTTGGAAGAAGGCATTGTTTTAATTTTTTTTTTTTTTCCCTACTCTTCTGGGGGTAAGGGGTTATGAAATCACATTTATGTTTGCAAAATGATATATTTTAAACAAACACTTTTTCTGGAGTTGCATTTTTAGAAGTAAACATCCCATTTACCTACTCCATGTGTCTCCCCCATGTGAGGTATAGACAACATGGGAAGAGTTCACTCATTGGATTTGCTTGAAACACACATTTCACATCATCTAAGAAGTTCTTGCATGTACCTCAGAAGAAAATACATGGTTAGGATCATGGATTATACCTATCAACAGGATATTACTTTGCTGGCCCTAGAAAAATCCTTTCTTGACTGTACCTTCAACACTGCCTGGATGAAAGCTGAATGTCACTTAGCTAACCAAATATTGATAGTACATATTTACGCTTATGATAGTTACATAGCTAAAGAAAGCAGTATGATTCGGGAGAGCTGAGTACTTAATATGATCCAGCACCTGGATTTTAAATTTGCCATCTCTCTGTTTCTGTCTTAGGTCTAGTTAATTTTGAAATCTATTATGCCATTTTCTGGAGTATAACAAACAAATAATACCAGAGCTGTCAAATCTCTTCAGGTGTGAATACTGTAATAAAAGGTAACCTTTTTTAATCCAATAAATAAAATTTTATATTCATAGAAGAGACACATAAGAAGAGAGATAAAATAGCACAAAGCTTTACAGAAAGTGCAAATTGTCAAAACATATTTCATAATAACCTTTTTATTTGTTAATAACCTTAGCAGCTGCGGTCCTTTTTAATCTACTGTTTAAAGCAGACTATTATAAGAAAAGATTATTTTTCTCATTAACATTAAAAATTAGTAAAATAAGACATTCGGATATTTCCTGCATATTTCTTGCATAAACATCAGAAAGAACTATCTCCACTCAAAAGCAGGACAAGGTTAAGGGGCTTGAAATGTCTATCCTTGTTTCTTTGTCACAGCCATCACATTTTTCCCTATATTATGTACATTTTGCTTTGGAACCTGGCTGCCCCAATTAAACATAATCACTTCTACATTTTTGAGCCTTCCTAGTTCTGTAGACCCAGAACTCCTGAAGAAGGAGGTCGTGCAAAGCCTTGCCCCAGCAGCAAATTTTGAAACTGAGAAATGTGAGGAAGCCTTATAGGCAGGGGACCTGGATTTGGGTGATACATGAAAGGGAGAAAAAGGAATTGGAGTGGCAGAAGGTGAAAAGTCCTTAGGCAGATTTTAGGAGATTCAAGATCCCGACAAAAAAATGGAGGGTACAGATACTGCTGGCAGTGATAACATGAAGACAACAGTGTTAGGATATCACTGCTCTTGGGCAGCTTTGGTTGAGGCTCCTGTGCTGGGGCTGCCCCTTGCTGCTGAGGGTGTGATTGTCCAAATGTTTGGCAACACGATAATATGAATTTCTGTTTCCTGGAGAACATGAGTTTGAAGGCAGAGCCCAGGGGGATGAGGACCGCTTTTCTGTAGGAAGGTGGGATGTGGTACCTGTGGCACCCTCCCACCGCAACACCCCTGGATTCCCATCCTCGTACTTCCCCAGGGAGCGTGTTCTGTGGGTAGCGGGTGTACAGCTCAGGAGGGCTTGAAAACTATGCACCCTGGGATGGGAATAATGAAACCTGGTGGTGGATGTAAGGATAATGGGGTTTGAATATGTGCTTTTGTTCCTGAGGTTCAGGGAGATGTTCCATTTAATTAATAAACTGATAAGAACCAGATGCCTTGCAATGTCTTCATTTTTGGAGGTGACATGACTTTGATTTAAGCATGGTCATTGCAGGGGGGTTGGACTAGATGACCTTAAAAGGTCCCTTCCAACCCAAACTATTCTATTCAATGATTCTATGAGTACAAAAAAAGAGCTGCATTGCTGTATTTGGATATATAGGAAAAGTCAATGTGGCATAATGTAGTGTGCTGTAGGGATTTCAGAAACAGCTTGCCTTGCTCAAGCAATCCTGCTTCCTTCATTTGGTACTCCACATGGGTTGATTTACATTTCTCCTTAGACAGTGAGGGATTTGAAGGGTAATGTGGAAAACTGAAATACCTGAAAGAGGCATGAGTGATAGGATAAATCTTAGATCCTCCAGTATGGTAGACAAACACCTCAAAAGCAGATGACGCATTGTTAAACAGATTGGGATATTTCAGGAAATGCAAAATACCAATGCATATAGAAAACCATTATCAAAGCAAATATAAGTTAATAAGATGGGTGTCAGATAATTAGAGGTGGCTGCATTTGAGTTGGAGGTTCTTCTATCCACGTATAGTATTTAAGGACAAGTGGAGCTAAATGATACTGAAATCAAAATAAATGGCTGAAATCTGTTTCCTATTAAAACAACAGCAAAAATTCTTTTGGTTGCAGTGGTAAAAGATTTGTTACAAAAAGAAATAAGGTGATTTGTCTAGCCAGGGAAAACTATACAGACTTGGATACTGTATTCACAGGAACAACAACGTCAGCTGACTAATAAAGATAATATTTGGATCAGGGGATAACAGAAACAGTAATCTGGATAAGGGCCAAAACCAGAAGCCCAATAGTAGAAAGAAATATTAGCCGTGATGATGGATAGTTTTGGGGTTTTTTTAGAAACGTTCAAGGCCCTGAAATGAAAAAGAGAAAGAAAAGACCTTTCAATGCAAAAATTAAGGACCAAGACAAAAGAAGGAAAATTAACTTTAAATTGAAACTTCATGGACTAAAAGACTTTTCTATCTCTCTTTAAACTCATAGTATAGAAAAACACTGGAGACAATATTACAGCAATTATATTCCCACCACCAATCTGAAAACCACACTGACAGCAAGGCTTCAAGAATCCTTATCGTAAAGAGGATAAACACTTCCTCCTTTGTTGTTCCAAAGGGCTATGAAGACACACACTATCAGGTAAAAATATATTTGCTACTACTCCTCAATCTGTATTAGTCCAAAGTCAGATGTAGTATCTCCTTCCATGAAGTGAAGGGAAAAAAAGAAATTCTTTCTTCAGAAAGTCTTTCTGAAACGTCATTGAGAACATTGATAAAAAAAGTCCATTGCAGTTTTTTCTTTGAGACCATGTTGCCAAACAGTGTTGGTTTTTAAGACCAAATCTTGTTCTAAGATATTACAGGAAGTCTGTGAAAGTCTCAGGAATGTTTTTCTCTTAGAGAAACTGTTGAAACCTTCAGAAGCTCCATTACAATCAGCTACATTTATTGGGAATGCACAGTGATGCAACTAATGATAGCACAGCACCTTACTGGCAACAGGCATTTCTGAAGATGTCAGATACGGGCTTTGGGATGTATGTTTGGAAACAGAAGATTTTTTTTCCTCTTCCCAAGTGGAAGTATGACAGTTCTTCTGGTTCCAGAAGGGTGGAAGAATCTACAATTAGGAATCACTTCATGAGTGCTAACATTGTTTTCAGCATTTAGCATATAGAGTATTTCTGAAGGAAAAAAGAGCCTGTGAAGGTTCTATCCTCTTACCTTATGGTCAATAATACCTTACTTACCAACATTTCAAAGCAAAACTCATTTCATTATAAGCGCATTGTTAGAAAAAGGAGACTAAATCAGCCTGTCCTTGCCTAACACGAAATGTGTGCATTAAAAAAACAGAATAGAAAATGTGAAGCGTTATCATATTGCTAACATTTCTCATTTGTATTTTTTTCATGTGCATCTTGTTTTTTTGTTTAGGAAACTTCAAGAATTTAATGGATAATTATTAATACAAACCTTCTGAGGTAGGAAAATATTATATTTCACTTTTTGATAGCAAACTGAGACTGGGGGAATGAAAATAACTATTCCAAATCCTAACTGGCAGCCATTGACAGCTTTGGAGTAAAGATTTTAATAATCCTGCCTCCTCAATAATCATTAAAATAATCGTCTTTCTACACAGCTAACAATTAGTTGCACAGCCACTTGCTGGGTGACTATGATCATATCTAGTAAGTAAATGACAAATAAATGAGTTGTCGTATTTAGTTTGGGAGACTGCAAAGTTAAGCTACAGCAGATAGCTAAACAGCCATGCAATTTTATCCATTGCATAATCTGGGAAAAGCCTCTGGATTTAGTTTCTCTCTGAGTGTTGGTGTGCCTGCTTTATGCTCTTAATGTGAGGTACTCTGTTCTCGATGAAATCCTGTGGCAGGCATCTGAAATTCCCAGGACCATTTCTGATCTACCCAGAGGAATCCCATTCGGGGTCATGAATATAGGCTCTCTCTGAAGAGGAGCCTTGGTGTGGTTGCTTAGGAACCAGACAAAGGGATTCAAAGCAGAAGGGAGGTGTAATGGTAGTGAATGAAAATATAATCAGTGGCAACATCTGACACATGGATGACTGGAAGAGGCTTTGTGCCTGTATAGTTGATAAAATTATATTTTCATTTCCATCAATTCAGTCTTGTCAGACGAGTCTTAACTCTCTTAATTATCATTTAGCTGTAAATTAGGCCTATATTCAGAAAATCTGGTCAGAGTTTGTATGTATTATCTGAAGGAGCCAGAAATGAAGAAACTCCTTCTGAGAAAAATTCTTCTAACAAGATAATGAAAATTGAAGTTTTATTTGTAACTTTGTTTATAGAGCAGCACTTGGGCAACATTTGTCTTGGGATCTCTGATTACAGTCAGGTACGGTAGATTAAGGCTGGTGATGATCTCAGAATCACGTAAATAAACTTCTGGCATCATTGCGGCACCGAGCTATCCGCGGCTGGAGGATGCTTGTGATTCAGCTCTCCGTTGCCTACTCAGTGAATGAACACGTACCAGCTGTGTGGCGAGCATCAGCACGTGGTGATACAATAGCATGAGCTGAAGATGCCTCAGACCTTTAGATCTACATACAAATAGGCTGGTGGCACAAGGCACTGCTGGCTGGGCGTGTAACAGATGTAACCTGCTCAGCCCAGGACAAAAGGTGGGTGTTGGTGGGCTGCTGAGCTGCCATCTGCCTGCACCCCTCAGTTTCACTGCCAATGTGCTTGCTCACCCACTAAAACCAGTAGTCCAGGCATGGTGCTTATTTTGGAGATGTCCTTCTTACAGCAAACCTCTGCAAGGCCAAAAAGTGAAATAAGCACACAGCTACAATTCCCACTGAGTGCAGTGGCACCGGGGAGTGTGCCCGGCATTCAGGCACCATGTTTCCAGTGACACTGTCAGGACACTGCACTCCACTCTGCTAATATAGCTTGGTTCTGAAGCTAACTCTCGGATTCTTACGTGGGACAAACACACATGCTTCCACCAGTGTAAGGTTAGCTCGTCTCAACTACTCCATGCTGAATGTCCCTTTATATCCATAGAGCTGTGTGAAAGATTTTAGGGTGTATTGCTATGTCTACCCAAGCAAAGATACTAAAGCAGAGTGTGAAATCCTTGTGGAGGTGTTGCATAGTAAGAGGAAGCAGTCATTCCTGTTGCTGACTCTGGTCCCAATTCAGTTTCCCCCTCACCAGCAACCTCTGCTCTGTGAGCTACTGCACAGTTCAGATTACTTTGTTTTTTTTTCCAAATGTGGAAAGATTTTGAGAACAGAAGTTTGTTTCCTCACACTAAGTGTGACACTGACCATATCACAGAATCACAGAATGGCTGAGGTTGGGAGGGACCTCTGGATGTCGTCTGGTCCAAACCCCTGCTCAATCAGGGCCACCTACAGCGCATTGCCTAGCACCATGTCAAGATGGTTTTTGAATATCTCCAAGTATGGAGACTCCACAACCTCTCTGGGCAACCCGTGTCAGTGCTCTGTCACCACCAGTGAAAAAGTGTTTCCTGCTGTTCATAGGGAACCTCCTGTGTTTCAGTTTCTGCCCACTGCCTCTGGTCCTGAAACTGGGCACCACTGAAAAGAGCCTGGGTCTGTCCTCTGCCCTTCCTTCAGTAATTTGCATACATTGGTGAGATACCCCCAGAGCCTGCACTTCTTCAGGCTGAGCACTCCCAGGAATTTCAGCCTCTCCTCATACCTCAGCTACTCCAGTCCCTTAATCACCTTGATTGGATTCTCTCCAGTACGTCCATGTCTCTCTCGTACTGGGGAACTCAGAACTGGACCCAATACTCCTGGGGTGGCCTCACCAGTGCTGAGTAGAGGGAAGAATGACTTCCCTTGACCTGCTGGTATTGCTCCTCCTAATGCATCCCATGATATCATTAGCCTTCTGTGCACATTGCTGGCTCATGTTCAACCTGGTGTCCACCAGGACCCCCAGGTCCTTGTCTGCCACACTGCTTTCCAGGTAGGTGGCCCCTCAGCATGTACTGGTGCATGGAGTTGTTCCTCTCCAGATATAAGACTTTGCATTTCCTCTTGTTGTACTCACTTTTTATTGGTAACAATATAACATATTGTAATGTATATTACTATTATATTTGGAACAAAGAACAAGTTTTTTACATAACTAAATAATTTAATGAATTCATTATAATATGGATGACTGCATTATACATTAATTCATACATATTATAACTTATTAGTAAGATTGTTAAAAGGATTCAGAAGGTAACAAACGTGCACACAACCTCAGTGCAGATGGGTGATGACATGGGTTTTTTGTTACTAGCTTTGAGCAATGAGAGTTTCACATTGTTGTCAAAGGTTATGTAGTAAGATATACATTGTATTTTCACTAATTAAACAATAGGGAAAATAGGTAATAATAAAACCAATGCCCCTATTCACACAGGACTGTATGTTATTACATAACATGTCCTTTTCTATGAGGACAGGCTGAGAGTTGGGGTTGTTCAGCCTGGAGAAGAGAAGGCTCTGGGAAGACCTTGTTGCAGCCTTCCACTACTTAAAGGGGGCCTATAAGAAAGATGGGGACAGACTTTTTAGCAGGGCCTGTTGCCATAGGATAAGGGGTAATTGTTTTTAAACTAAAAGGGGGTAGATTTAGACTAGGTAGAAGGAAGAAAATTTTCACAATGAGGGAGGTGAAACACTGGCACAGGTTGCCCAGAGAGGTGGTAGATGCCCCATCCCTGGAAACATTCAAGGCCAGGTTGGACGGGGCTCTGAGCAACCTGCTCTAGCTGAAGATGTCCCTGCTCCTTGCAGGGGGGTTGGACTAGACGACCTTTAAAGATCCCTTCCAACCCAAACTATTCTATGATTCTATGATATGTATTGACATCTGACGATTTTACCCTTATTTCTGTGATAAATGATAAAAAGTATTTGAACTATAATTATATTTTAAAAGTTGGTTTTGTTCAGACGCTCTAATTGGTAATCTATCTTAATAGTATGGAGCAAGTACAGACAATATACTCTAAGGACAAAATAAAATTATTTGCTGGCAACTTTACAGGAAGAAAGAAGCTTCAACCTTATTCATATTTATGTGTAGGTTTTCATATTTACTATGCAAAAAGTGCAAGCATCTGGGCCAATAAAGAAGTTCTCAGAAAGGAAGTTTCATAAAAAAAAGGATTTTATTGGCAATTGTAACCAAAAGCCATGCTTTGCTGATCTTTCCACTGTACCTGTGGTCTATGCTCTGACATTTTCTACTGATGCTGTTCTCCTTGTTGTGCTAATATTGAGTGTCAAAGGGGAACTGCTATAGCTTTTGCAATCTAAAAAGAGGCCACCAGAACTTATGTAATGTTCTTCTCTCTCCCCCACAGTGTATCACGAAGGATGTAAGATGTGTGAGAAGGAAAGAGCCTGAAGCATGCTTCATGTAAAATTAATTGAAAAAAGGCCCAGTAAAGAAAAAACCCTATCATTATCTCCTATAAAAAAACCACAGATATTACCAATTTAGAGCAACTGATTACATCAAGGACTTTATAATTATCCTGTGCTTAATAAATCATCCTTTCATCTCCCTGTCCGATATGGCAACAGTACATATTGCAGCAAATTATAAGACATATGAATACACGTGAAAACCAGAATACAAGTGAAGGGTGAATTGCTTGAGGTTTCAACGCGCTTGTGAATTACAGCACAGACAGACATTGCTATAAAGCCCACAGTTCCTCCTTCAGTGTCCATTCCTCATCTCTCACACCTTGCTTTTCTCCTCGCTGAGTTATTTCAGGTCCAGTCTGGGCAAGCCTCTGTTTTTGACCCAGTCACACACAACGATGATGGAATTGCTGTCTGCTTTGGTTTAAAGAAGGCTGTGCTGGACGCAGACATCTTGTAGTTGCAGTTTCCTGTCGCTATTCCTGCTATTAACCCCACATCTTCGTTTTCCTCCACAGACATGGTTCTTACCCTGTGTGTTTCTTCCTGCTGTCATCTATGTTGCTGAAAGCTTAGGATCAGAGGTGAACTGAGGAAGCTGGAGCCTGTCAAACTGCTATCGATCTCAGCTGTATGCATCTGGTACAAATGGCACCATACTGGACAGCCTTTTCTACAGCGAGCATCCTTCCCAGATTCAAGGGACACCTCCTGAGTGAATCTCCTAATCACTCCTTCTGCTTTGTCCTTACTTCATGAGCTCATGCCACTTCAATACTCACACAAAGGTTTCAGGAGAGTTGTCCTGGTGAAAATTTAAAGCGTGCTCTCCATGGATGACTGGTAATGCTTCTTCTGCTTTCAGCCATGGTTCATGTGTTCATAAATTGATTACATATTTAGTAATGAAATTCACATATCCAGAGTAAACCCTAGTAGCTGTCAGGGTTTTGTCCTACTAGAGAAATTTGTTTTAAAATTTAAGTGAATATTCAGAAATAAGCACCACAAGAACCACTGAGATCCAGTGATAACTTGACATGTTTGGAGTAGTTTTGCGTCTCACTGTTGGGATACTTTGGTTTTATGGGTGGTAATTGCTAAAATGATAATGCTGGCTAGCAGCGAGCTATGAATCTAAAGTCATAGAAATATGCAGTTTTAATTTGCAGCAGCAGAATGATTTGCATGTTCTCATCTGTGTTATAAAATGTATGAGAATAGAATAACTAAACTATCTGGCGAGTGCAAACAAAGATGATAGTAGTTAACTATACTTTCTATACACATTACAGTAAAGTACTTTACAAAATTAACAGCAAATATGTAAGGTTTGTAACTTCCCTCCAGTGCATAGGTGGGGGAGCTAATCACCAAAACAAGTCAGAAAATTTTACTTGAAGTTACATAAAATTTGTGTGTTATAGGCATACAATTCATGGACCAAATTCACATCTCTTGACTCAGATGTTTGTTCAGGTAATTAACTTGCTGCTTGTTTTATAAGGAAGATATCTAAGCATGACAATGTGAGCAGAAAAGCTTTTCCTTTACAAACAATCATTGCTTCTTACATAGATACTTATTAAGTCATTAGGTGGATGATTTTTTTTTTGTAAGGAGACAACATTCTGCTGTTTTGAAATACTGTGACAAGATAATTGTAAATCCTAAGCCTGAAATAGAAAACTGAATGTGAACCCAGCATTAAATCATTGTATATCCTAGACTGCTAACAAGCTCTATAGCATCCTGACAAGTATAGATGAAACACGCAACATCTAATTCATCGCTTCAGTACTTACAATAAATATGCCTTTAATCTTAAACTGTTTGTAGTGAACACATAATGTGACAAATAATGCTATAACTTTTATCTCCTGGGAGGATACAGATTTCAGACAAAGTTCTCAGAGAAAATCCATGTATTAAAATGTATTTAATGCAGAATACATTGATCACATGCTGGAAAAATAAAAAAAGCTCCACAAGTGTTTCTGATACTTGGTAATGTTATTTCTTAAGACCTGGGTCCTGCCAAAGGATGCAACATGGAGTTTCATGGCTGTTTAGGGCCTCGGTGAAGTCAATGGGGTTGTACCTGCATTCTTAAACCCTGTGTAAAATCCTAAGCTCTACAAACTGCAGAATTCATGTTTATGGATTTGTCTCCACTTTCACATATTACTAGCTGAAATGTCTGTGTTTTATAGCAAGACATGAAACATCTGTTTAGGTTTCGATAAGTGTGCTTGCATAGATGAGTAAGTTTATCCACATGAATAACAAAATGAGTTACAGAAAAAAATCAAGAAATGAACTGTCATGAATAATTACATTTTTGTTTATTTGTTTTGTTTTTACTTAAAGCTGTTTGGCAGTACTGCACAGATCTTTTCTATAATTACCTGGAATGAATTCTACAATCTTTTTGGAATGAAGATAAGATTCTATTTTATGACTTTCCAGTGTTCCTCACTTTATGTGTCTGAAATTATCCTGATTTGTTTTGCAGAATTAAACGAAACAATGCAGTTAAGAGCAAGGAAACACAATAGAGTCAGGTCTCCATAAGGGAAGAGGAGGATTCACTGATGGATGTTTTTTTCCCTGGCTTTATTCAAGCTGACAGGAGACCCTAGGATCAAAGGCAATACTAAATATTAATGAATGCAGGAGCCACAGAAAAGGAGGTGAGAGAAACTGATTGTCAGCAGCTGAAGACAGAAAGGAACTCAGAAGGGAGTTGAAGAACAGAAACTACAGTAGACGGTAGCTTTGTCTGCAAGCCCAGAAAAGAAAGCAAACATGGCTGATGGGAGTGGGCCAAAACTTGCAAATAAGGACTAAGGGTTAGGAAAAGAATATATAATCTGTATCTTTGAGTGAATAAAAATTTATATAATTTTATATATAAACATTTATAAAAATCTATATCAATAGATTGACAGTTGTGTGAATAAATACATTTGAATGATTAAAACAAAACTTCATTTTGAAAAAGCCAGAGAGATGCAGGTAATGCAGATTTAAACCATAGTTTGTCCTATAATCTGGATAAGGAAACTGGAGATGAATCTGAAAGAATTTTATCTTACCAAAAAGGAAAAGTTTATAAAAAAGAAAGATATTTTTATAAAAGTCTAGATAAGAATAAAAATATATAAAGTTTCCAGGGGAGAGAAAGCAACCAGAATTGAAGAATTTGGGCACCTGAAAGTTACAGAAAAAGGGGATCTAAAATAAGGAAAAGTCATTGGCTAGTAAGTAAAGCTAGCAGCTGAAAGGAGAAACAGGAATACAACATTAAAAAGGCTCCATATAAATGATCCAGGGAGAGGCAAAAAGAGCAGGGCTAGAGAGAAAGTATCTTAACCACAGAGAAGTACAGTGAGTGTTGGTTTTGAGAGACAGGGTGATGGCTTTACAATCACCCTCTAGGATTGATTCTTAGAGTGATCAGAGAATCACAGAAACTTTGGGTTGGAAGGGACCTTTAAATGTCATCTAGTCCAACCCCCCTGCAAAGATCAGGGACATCTTCAACTCGAGCAGGTTGCTCAGAGCCCCGTCCAACCTGACCTTGAATGTTGCCAGGGATGGGGCATCTACCACCTCTCTGGGCAACCTGTGCCAGGGTTTCACCACCCTCATTGTGAAAAATTTCTTCCTTCTATCTAGTCTAAATCTACCCCCTTTTATTTTAAAACTATTAGCTCTTGTCCTAATGCTACAGGCCCTGCTAAAAAGTCTGTCCCCATCTTTCTGATAGGCCCCCTTTAAGTACTAGAAGAGTGCAATAGTGCAATAAGGTCTCCCCAGAGTTTTCTCTTCTCCAGGTTGAACAACCCCGCTCTCTCAGCCTGTCCTCAGAGGAGAGCTGTTCCATCCCTATGACCATTTTTGTGCCCCTTTTCTGGACCCTCTCCATGGACAGGTCCCTGTCTTTCCTGTGCTGAGGGCTCCAGAGCTGGACGCAGGACTCCAGGTGGGGTCTCACCAGAGTGGAGCAGAGGGGCAGAATCCCCTCCCTCGACCTGCTGGCCACGTGCAGCTCAGGATACGGTTGGCCTTCTGGGCTACGAACACACATTGCCAGCTCATGTCCAGCTTTTCATCCACCAGTCCCCCAAGTCCTTCTCAGCAGGGCTGCTCTCGATCCCTTCATCCCCCAGCCTGTGCTGATACTGGGGGTTGCCCTGACCCAGGTGCAGGACCCTGCACTTGGCCTTGTTAAATCTCTTGAGGTTCACATGGGCTATTCCTTGAGTGTTTAAACCTATCAGTAGGTTTAAACGTTCATAACAGATTTAAGAAATGAAATGTGCTTTTAAAAACTGAAATACTCGAAAATTAAAAGCAATAGAAAAATACTTGAAATGCTTAAAAATTAAATACACTTTTAACTTAAAAAATACATTTTTCAGTTTTCCTAATCAGCAGTGATGACACATGTAGTACAAAGATTCATTTAGTTGATGTTTCGCTGTTGGAGGAACAGGGTCAGACCCTGCCTAAAGTTTTGAAAAGATATGAAATATGAAGGTGATATTTCTATGGACCATGGTAAGGCTGTGTGATAGGCATTGGAAAGGGTAAGCTGCCTCAGTGATTACTGGAAGCACTTGTACATGGCTCTCAGGGTCTTATTTCCAAACACACACATATGTATGTGAGGAAAGGATGGGAGCTGTGATCCCACCTGGGGCTCATTCTAGATAAACCCCAAAAGGTTTGTTAGGCTGTGCAGGGTGAGGGTATCACAATCCTCTACCCTCCGCAAGCTCCTGACACAGCTCTGCTGGGGAAGGGGCATCCCTTGAGGCATCAGGGTTACTTTTGGGTTACAGAGGGGGAAGAATGGTTGAGTAAGGCTGAAGGACAAGAAGAGGAGCATGATGATTTTGTCAATGTTTAATTTTTTACTTCAGTTATATGTATAGGACCTGTTTGCAGGTGATTTCTCCCTGTTTAGGTTGTGATGAAAAGAGCAGTAACCATATCTCTCAAAGGAAGGTCTTGAGCTCAGAGGAGCTTTTCTGTGTTATGGGAATATACTTAATTTTCAGTTCTGTTTTTATCCCTAACACACTCTTTAGCATCTTAATCTGACAGGTAACCATTGTTTTAGTAAAGTAAGTGTACTGGGAAACAGGGGAATCTTCTAGGAAATCTACAGAGGACCTTCAAAAGCAGACAACTGAGTGTACTTAAAATAAACATACAGAAGTAAATAAGACAAATAGTACAGTTATTGTGAAAAACTCAAATATGGTGCTTTGATTCAAATGCCAGGAGAACGTGGACTAACTTTAACAATTTTGGGGGTAAGCTTCAAAAAGAAAACTGGCTCATTAACAAAAGAAGCATTCCACTCTTTCTCTATTGGATTTAGAGAAAATGAATTTGATTCATCCCTCTCTGCTAACAATTCTGCTCCTGTCAAATATAAAATATGAACACTGGCTTTGGGTCAAATATGACTAACTCATATTTACAATATTATATAACTGGCAATGTACTCAATATTCTGAATATCCTCAGCTGATCACATAAAAATTGCAACAAGTCTGGATTAGCAGAAGAGAGATTCCTGAAGTTTCCTCAACAGTGGTAGCAAACATGAACAAGTTTTACTTTCTGCTACTTACGATTGCGTATAAAAAATGTAGAAGCACGTAAGTTACTTGAAGGTCAAATCATCTTGATTTTTGGATTTAAGTAATTTACTACAGAGTAATGATTTTAAAGATTTAATTGGGAAGGGATAGATTTCTATTATCCCAATTAAAATCTTTAAATTTGAAAACTAAAATTCTTGTTCTCTTGCAAATTAAGCTTGAAATAGCAATGTGTAGCCTAGTTGTAAAATGTTTGCTTGAATTGTGGATCATCTGGCAAAGAAAGAAAACTATGTTATAGTCAGTTTTAAATAAGTGCATAATATTTATTTGACCATTTTATAACAGTGGTATAATTGAGACTGAATTTTGGTTTTGTTTCAAACAGCTCAAAATACCCTTAGAATGATATATTCTGAAAACTCCTTTACTGGTGAGTCACTGGTTCTGTGATTCACATAAATAAAGAGGCTCTTTTGTGAGTGTGAGTGAGAAGGGCCAGAAGTCCGGGTGGCCTGAGTCAGTTTGACTCTGTGGGAAACAATGCAATCAATTTGATTAACAACAGTAAAATATCTCAAGCTACTTCAAAGTAGAAGCTTACATTTCTTTCCCCCAGAAAGCAGAAGAGTAATTTTGTCTCAAGCAAATATGTAACATAAATTTATAACTCTGGAAGAATTTCATACACTGTAAAAACTCTAAAAACAGCTGCTGTAGATGGGAAACATGTTAAGGACTGTTGTTCTAAGGATGACCTTTAGAGAGAATGAAAGCAGGGGGAAAAAACCTGCACAAAATCGGGTGTTTTTATGCTAATTTTATGTAAACTATTTGTACTCAAAGAATGGATAGTCATTCAGGGTTTTGTTTTCATGAAATATGTTCACCTGAAGATGGTAGACTGTCAAAACTTAACAAAAAAACTGAAGGTGCATTGCTTTTGCTACTTTATTTCAAAAAGATCTGAGAATATCAAAAGGCAGTACTTGGATGTTTAAGGAGACACATAGTGATTTTTTTCTTTAGACCCACACTTTGTTTTGAAACTTATGTGCAAGTGAGGCTAAAAATTAAGATTTTCACTTCTACAAGACATGTCTGTTATCTTTCAGAGATAGTACTAGATTTCTGAAGGATGGGAACTTCAAGTCAGTGTTAGAATTAGCACTGGCATAAAATTATGTTTTATTTATATTGCTGCAGTCAAAAATTATTACAGTTTGAAATATGGCAATGAGACAAAAGAGAACGGGTAAAATGAGAAAGCATCCCTCAATGGTTGTCAAATATTCAATTCCCGTCTCCTTTACTTACAGATTTAGTATCTTGTGAAAGTCTTATATAGTAATTAATAGCATACAGTTAATCCTGGATTGGGGAATAGGTTAGAAACGTTGCATTTTAGATCCTGAGGACCTGATCCTCTACTTCACTGCTTAGTAGAGTTGCAAGATGTTGATTCAAAATGGTAGCATCTTCCAGGTACTCCATACCTGTAAGGGATGCCTGAGGTATGGGACATTTGGATGGTTTCTGTGTCTGTTCTGTTTTTGTTTTTCTGTGTTCTGCTTTCATTGCTTAAATCTGACCTTTGAAAGACAGGGAAAAATTTCTGAGAGTGTTTAGGAAGTAAATTCTCCTCTTTTCTTCTGTTTTGGGTTATAGTCTTGGCCCTGTTTCATATGTATTGGTGTAGTGTAACATAATTTTCTCTACTTCCCTGTTTCTGAAGTGAAGGTGGCAAATTTCCCTGTTATCTTACTTTGAGAGTGGAATGGGTTCTTATTACTTCTCCTTGTTACTGAGAAAAGTGGGCTTTTCCTTTGGCTTTCACTTTTTTTATGATAAAAGCCAAGTTCCTTTCTGTCTCTGTGCAATATTTAAGTGTCTCCAGAATTATTAAAACTATGACTGCCATTGACTCCTTGGTTTAAATTAGTTGTATTCACTACTCTAGGGTTCTCATTAGTTGGATGTTGTATTACCCTTTATTTTCTTAATTTGCCATTTGTGGCAGGCTGTGTATTTGAATCTAATTTGGAGGACTCAAAAGCTCTCTTTGCAGAGTATTTTTCCAGACCTGAACAGTATCATACTAGCACAGTCCATCTGTGTAGGACATTTATCCCATGACAGAAATTAATCATTTCTAAACTAAAACTAAAATTCTTTTTCTCAGGAACAATGAATTCATAGCTTTTTCCGTCCCTAATGCTTCCTGCCTACTGATAGTTGAATAAAAGGATATGAGATATCTGAGTGAAGAGAACACAAAGAGAAAACACTTCCCAGCTATAAGGAAATACGAGGGAATACCCTTAGAGTAACCCTGTTGAAGTGCCTCTGTATTTTTACTGGTTGTGACCAAAATCAAAGTTGTGTCTGTGCAAAAGGAGTCCTCTTCAATGTAAACTCCTCAGCTGCCAAGAAACAGCTCTTTGTGTGTTTGAAGTAGTCTCAAGTGAATGGTGAATTCTTTAGGGCCACAGGAGACCCATTCAGATGATTTCATAAGGATGAGCAGCCCACAAGTGTGATGGTGGAAGCTAAATTCTTTCACCACTGGTTTCCTAGGGAGGTAAATACCCTCATACCAGTGGTATGTCTGCTACATGGTGTAAAAGACTTTTACTAAAAAACAAGGGCTTCTCAGTTTCACATGTAGGACATTTAGAGGCATTCTATGCAAGGAAAGCAGTGATTTTATTTTATGTTAAAATCAGTACTGTCCATCATTGTGCTGTTGGCATTCTGACGAGGTAGCTTAAGGAAATTTAGAACCTACTATACTACTATTTGGGTACAAGTAGCCCTGCTATAGCACATTTGGCCTAACAGCCATTCAATTTGTGAAAAAGCTGAGACGAAGGTTTAAAGGAGAGGGAGGTGAGACTATAATGGAAGCAGAAATTGTGTTGACTTGGATGTTATTACCTTATCAAAGTACATCCAGTGAGACTTCGTGTCCTATGGTCTTAGATTAGCTGTTGCCATTTTACCTTCAGTAAAGTCCTTTTTTGACAGTAACATAACTGCTGTGTTTTTTGTGGTTTTATGTAAATAAACTGACCTTGGAGGAGATAATTCCAGATCTAGTTGCTGTCTCACTTTCATGAGCATAGAGCAAGTCTTGAGACTCTTAGGGACCATCCACATCCTCTGCCTCAACCAACACTCAACTTGATTTACCTGTGAATCAAAAGGATTGAAGGCTTGATGACTGTAGGTGGAGAGACACCCAAGCTGGCTTGTTGTGCCCTGTAACAGAGGAGCTATGTTTGAGGGACATGATGTCTGAGGCAATAAACGCTAAGAGATAAGGCTTACTATACACAGCACTGTTCTGCTTGGAGGCAGGTGTTCTGCTTCAAGATTTGACATATTATGTCCCCGTAGCACTGTAATGTAATGTAATTCTGGAATTATATTAGCTTCCTGATGGAGGAAAATGAAGCATAAAGATCGTGTAATTTTCTCAAGGCAAGCCAGTGCCAAAGCTAGGAACAGAATAATAATAGGCAATGGTATTGTAGGAATCGTAAGGAATATCACAGGTTGAATTGTCCACTGTACTGCAGGATGCCAAAATGATTAGATGCTGACACTGTGCGTAGTGACAAATAACAATGTTTGCCCCATGCCTGTCGTCCTGTTGTCCTACAGCTCCCACAGCTGAGCTGCCCCTGTCCAAGCAGTGGTACGGGAGGAGGACTGAAGCAGTACCTCGAGCCCTCTCTTTGCAACCGGTGGTGTTTTCTCCTCCCTGGCAGTGCTGGAGCAGAGTCCAGGTGTTTGCACGTATGGGTGCTGGTGGATTCCACTTTACAGGTGGATTAGAGAAAGAACTTAACTGAGCAGCAGATGCTGGAGTTGGAGGAGATCCCAGCACCATTTTGTTCTCTGGCTGTTTCCACTCAAAAGCAAGTCCCTCAGGGGCTGGCAATGGTTCCCAACAGGATCAGATTGTTTGGGGAAACAGAGCTGGATGAGAAAACACTGAGTGAAGTGCAACCTCCCTTGTTGCCAACCGTCTCCTGCCCACTGACCTCCTGTAAAGGGGATTGCAAAGGCTTGGCTGGCACCTCTGTATTTCTTTTAGGAACTGGTCTGGTGAATGTTCAAATGGCTTTGTTTCTCATTTGAACCAAGCTCAGGCAGACTAGCCCTTTCTCCCCCACTGGCACTGTAATTTGGTAAAGCATCCCATGTGAAATGAGTAAGAACGTGGTGAGCTGTGTGAAATCGAGGAGCCAGCTAAAGATCTGCTTCCCTGATGTGCCTGCATATCAGACAGGACAGAAGAAAATACTCAGAGGATTGAAGGGGAGGGGGAGAACGGCGGGGAGAATAGACCTTTAAGAGTATTTTGGGGATTTCCTATCTGTTTCAGTTTCAAATCAATTCTTCATATATCCCTGAGATTGTGTGGCCCATTAGCCAGTTGCCCAGCTTCCTCAGCATGTCTCAATTTCTCTTTCACTTCCCACCTTCCTCAGTGCTGACAATAAAAGTGCTATGTTGCTACTACAAAGCATCATGTACTGAAAAGATAGCTATAGTTGTGGTTGCCAGACAACCATATTCGGCTGGATCAAGGAAAAAGTCTTTCTAAGGGAAAAATATTTCAGAGGAAAATTCCTTGTCCCTCATTTCTCACTGTCACCCTGTATGAAAACCAGAAAAATTACCGTTTAAGGTATCAGTAAATCCCATTTTCTCCCTGGACAGTAATTACAACAAGAGGTAAAATAGAGGACCTGTATTTCTGATGCCATCTCATACTATTCTTGTGTCCTGATACAAGCCTGAGTGTCAGTGCCTGGTTTAGAAAGCAAAACATGATTGTCAACACACCGTTGCAGTCTTGATGGTCCCTTAAGGGTCATTGCTTCAGATGTGCGTTATTAACTGGCATCCTGTAATCTTCCCCTGACCTTTTGTAAGGGGATAGCACCCGCTGCACATGGCTAAGCAGTTGGCTGTCATTATTCCCACACACTAAAACTCGGTACCAACCTCAGCTGGTGATTTAACAATATGTTTTGAAAAGAGAGCTCTTTGTCATGTGTAATAATGAGTGTTTCTGCTGCCTGCACAGAGTCAGAGACTTTAAAATATTTTACCAGAAAGGAAGGAATAATCATTCCTCTGACCTGAGGTCTGAAATGCTGGATGATACCTACTTGTTTGAGTTTCAAACATCTGTTTAAAACTTCATGTTTCCTTTAGCAATAACAGTTTAATTACCATAGTGACTTCTCTTTATACCTTCTTAAAATTACATATGTTTTAAATGAATGCTCTTGTTAAATTAAGGCCAGATTCCATCATCTTTTCTTATGCTGAATAACCTTTTAATCTGTAAGTGATCTCATGTAAGTCAAAGGACCTGTTCTTGGAATGAAGAAATAAATGATGGGAGAAATAATGAAGAAATTTGTTGTTCAGAACTTAATCCTGTGAGTGCAAGTTTTACAATGACAAATTCCTTAAAGTTTAAGTGTTCTGGTCCTGCTGGCTGTGCCCTACATGTTGTGGTAAGTTGTTTCCAGACAAGTGTGAAGACTTTTGCTCCCAAAATTCCGATAAGAAAATCTGATGGTGTACCGATAAATTTTTTTTTAGAAAATCTGTGTTTCCTGTGTAAAAGTGTCATCAATGCCACGAGAGAATACTCTGAGGTTATCTTTCACCTTGTCTGAAGAGTATAATTTACAGACATATTTGCCAAACCTGTACTGCAAAAAATCAAGACAATGTTGTTAAATTAATTTATAAAGCAAAGAATTAGAAGTGAGGGGTAAATGGAGAAACTGTGGAAAAATCAATTTTTGCTGTCATCTGTAGCAGAAACTAGAAGACTGAAGTGATGAAAAAAACCTGAAGGACAGAACAATCTCATGAAATTGAAAGAACCTCTGTGATTTTAGAAAATGTATATAAGTAAGTTGGTAGGACATGACTTTTCACTTTAATCTGCATTCTCCTACTGTTCCTACAGCTGAGATTTTCAGCAGTACAGAGCAACTGAAGGAACAGAATTAAAGCTGTGTATATTATTCATTTTTTATGATTGCTTAACATAATCTGTGATCAGCTTCAGCACTCAGATCCCCAGCATACTGTTGGTCATGAACAAAATTACAGTGCACAGTTATTTTGATTACAGAATAACTCCAGAATACATATAGTTTTCATTTAGCTTTGTGTTCAGCAATGGCACAATAGCAAGAAATGCAGTCAGTTCCTCACTAATTACCAAATAGTGATATTACTCAATTAATCTAAGCATTTACTTCTTGTTTGTCACCAGCTGTTGCTGTTTTCTCAGAGCTAGTCTTTAAGCTAAATGCTCAAGCCATGAGCGGGAATACTGCAGGCAACATTTGAGACACGAGTTTGTTGAGGAGCTGCAGATTCCAGAACATGCTGTAAGTGAATTTGCATAGACGAATTAAATGACCCATATCAACTTCTTGTGCTAACAAATACAACTGTGAAAGTGACAGGAAGCATATTTCTACCCCTTAACCATTAATGAAGCTACACAAGTAAATTAGCTTATGCCACTCCATCTTCATAAATTGCTGATTCAGTAAATCACACTTGAGAAACAGCTGAGTAATTACAGGATGATGCTCGAAGCAATAGATGCCTCATTTGCATATTAACAGACATTTGTTGCAATAATTTCTGTCATGGACTGGTAAATGTTAGACATGATTAATTCTGTGAGCACTGCAGTTTGACTTCTGCAGCGCATAGGAAGAACCAACATACCAAGGCTGCAGATGTGGTACGTGTGTGCTGTGCAGCAGCAGCAGGAAAGCACTCAGGTCTAATTAGCACTAGGAACTTGCTCAGGTACAGACTCCTTGGAGCATATTTTTCCTCAGGGTCTTACCATGTAAAAGGTCTTGCAAAGCAGTCTCAAAAGACTGGAAGAGAAAAGCAAAACCATGAAATCGTCTAAACAGCAAGTAAGGCAGAGTTCCTGCTTTTCAAGTGTCTGAGTAGATACGGAGAGAGGATGAAACAGCTTTCCATACAGGTTTTAGGCTGATTTTATTTAACTCGCAAACTTCTTCACCTAGAAGGCATAGCAGCATATGTCATGTGAAGTTTCTAATGAGTTTTTTATGTGAGGATTTTTCTTGGTTTTGTTTGTTAGCACTGGTGGTAACAGAGAACTCAGTGGCATTTATACCACTCTGCTTGGTGAACCTGTGGCCATAACATATCTAATTCACCTTAGTGAAAGTCAGTGTGCTCTTTAACGATTATCTGTTCTTCCTGTGTACTTAGAATCGCTTAGGAGGAAAATTCAATAGTTCCCTAAACTGTCTGGCATTGCACCCCTTTGTGCCAATAAATAGTCACTTAGGGGACAACAAGATGTAAGAGGCAGAAATGTGTATCAATGGAAACTGGAAGTTGACTTGCCTCATGGGCCAAAATGATGAAATGTTACCCAACCTCTGCATAAAGGTGTTGCAGCTGAACTAAAATATCTGATTCTCAGAACTGATTGCAAAGCCATGTCCTGTTTCAGTTCCAGCATATTAAGTCTCCCACATTAGTCAAAAATAACCTTATGTTATTTACTGAGTAAAATGACCTACTGGGCAAAGCTGCTTGCAGGATAATATTAGTCTATCACTTTTCTTACACCAACTTTAAGATAGACAAAAAATTTCCATGGAATATTCGCCTTTCATACTAGAGCTTTATATGTTTGTTGATTTTTTTCACCCAATTAAAGAACAACTGCAGTAAAAGGCAATAAAAATGTTTCTATAAATACTGAGGGCTGAAGAAAATCTCAATCCTTTATTGGAGGAAAGGGAGAATATAGTGACAAAGGACAAGGAAAAGGCTGAGGTACTTAATACATTCTTTGCCTTAGTCTTTAGTATTAGGGCCAATTATTCTCAGGGTACACAGTCTACTGAGCTGGAAGACATGGACAGGAAGAAGAACGAAGCCCCCATAATCCAAGGGGAAATGGTGAGCGACCTGCTACACCACTTAGACACACACAAGCCAAAGGGACCAGATGGGATCCAGCCAAAGGTACTGAGGGAGCTGGTGGAAGTGTTCATCAAACCATTTATATTTATCAGCAGTCCTGGCTAATTGGGATGGTCCCAGTTGACCAGAGGTTAACAAATGTGACTCCCATTTACAAGAAGGGCCAGAAAGAGGATCCGGGAAACTACAGGCCTGTCAGTCTGACCTCAGTGCCGGGGGATGCTATGGAGCAGATCGTCTTGAGTGCTATGACATGACACATACAGGACAACCAGCTG
The DNA here is from genome assembly GCF_000687285.1 of Phaethon lepturus. Lineage (NCBI taxonomy): Eukaryota > Metazoa > Chordata > Aves > Phaethontiformes > Phaethontidae > Phaethon > Phaethon lepturus. Next base: position 10,311 of record NW_010548146.1, on the reverse strand, counting down.
ATCAGGCCCAGACAGCATGGGTTTATGAAAGGTAGATCATGCTTGATAAATCTGATCTCCTTCTATGACAACATGACCTGTTTAGCAGATAGATGAGAGGAAGGCTGTACATGTTGTTTACCTAGACTTTAGTAAAGCCTTTGACAGCACCTCCCACAGCATTCTCCTGAAGAAACTGGCTGCTCATGGCTTGGACAGGTGTACTCTCGGCTGGATGGCCAGGCCCAAAGAGTTATAGTGAATGAAATTAAATCCAGTTGGTGGCCAGTCACAAGTGATGTTCCCCAGGGCTCAGTTTGGGGGCAGGTCTTGTTTAATATTTTTATCAATGATCTGGATGAGGGGATTGAGTGCTCCCCCAGTAAGTTTGTAGACAACACCAAGTTGGGCAGGAAGGTTGAGGGTAGAAAGGCTCTACAGAGAGATCTGGGCAGGCCAGATCAATGGGCCAAGGTCAACTGTATGAGATTCAACAAGGCCAAGTGCCAGGTCCTGCACTTGGGTCACAAGTGCTGAGAAGACATTTTTCTCTCCTCATTTCTGTCTTCAAAATATATGAACTATAAATTTACCAACAGGTACAAATAACATTCTTATGTAATTAACTAATTATGAAACCTGTGAAAAAAATGTGGGTATTAGTAGATGAGACACTGCAGATTCATTGGGGTTTAGGTTGCTTTGGTTTAGCTCAGGCTGCAGCATGGCGATGTAAGCCAACTATGAGATTAAAGAACGGAGGAAACTTTTCAAAACACTGTGATGATACACAGTGAAAAAAGAAAAATAATGAAAGAAGTTCTCTGGAGCACAAGTCTTATGAGGAGCAACTGAGGGAACTGGCATTGTTTAGTCTGGAGAAGAGGAGGCTGAGGGGAGACCTTATTGCCCTCTACAACTACCTGAAAGGGGGTTGTGGTGAGGTGGGTGTTGGCCTCTTCTCCCAAGTGACTAGTGATAGGACGAGAGGAAATGGCCTCAAATTGCACCAGGGGAGGTTTAGATTGGATATTAGGAAAAATTTCTTCACCGAGAGGGTGGTCAAACATTGGAACAGGCTGCCCAGGGAGGTGGTGGAGTCACTGTCCCTGGAGGTATTTAAAAGAGGTATAGATGTGGTGCTTAGGGACATGGTTTAATGGTGGACTTGGGAGTGCTAGGTTAATGGTTGGACTTGATGATCTTAGAAGTCCTTTCCAACTCTAAATGATTCTAATTATGTGTCCATGTGTCTTGGGAGATCCACCTGTCTGAGGAGACCAGCCTTTCTATGGCTCTGCTGTGATCAGGTTGGTTGGGGAATCCAGGCCCTCCCCAGGATGACATCTCTTCCACTCATTTCACACAAAGGGAGTCTTAAGACACTAATCACTACAGGAAGCTGTCTAATGAGGTATGACATGAATCCACACTAGAACTGTAAGTTGTTCCCCAGTCCTAAAATCTTTTTTCAGTAAAAGAGAAAAAGGGAGTTTTATTTTCATTGGCTCAGTTGCTCCCCTGTCTGTTCATCTCCAGAGCACATAGTTAGGTACCTTCAGCATGGGAAAGCAGGGTGACTCAGAGCACCTGTGGGAGCCCCTCAGCCTCCTCCTCTCATCAAGAGTTCGGTGCCCCTGAAGTGCAATGTACATACTGATTAGGGGCTGCCATGAGCTATTTAATAGGAATGGTAGGCAGAAGGGCACGTCTAACCTCTCTCCTTTCTCTGAAGCATGCGTCACAGCTGCAGGTACGAGACCTCTGCCCCTTTGAGATCTAAACAATCACAGTGGTGTACTGAAGTTGCAAATCTCCATCTAAAGAGGACGTAGAGACTCCTTCTTGAAGTCTTTTGTGTTATTTCTGTGTTACTTAACACTTCCCTGTTCTGATGGAAAGACATTGTTTCTGTAGTAAAAAATAAGGCTCTAGAATCAGAGATCCTTCTAATGAGGGTGAGGTGTTATATCCTATCAATTCCTAAGCTATAATGTACTTTGTGGTGCTATCAATGCAAGCTCTCTTTAGTAGCTCCATCCAGAAAAATACAAACATTGTCATTTTTTAGAGAAATGTGTCTGTAGCATAGGGCTTTGCTGTCTTCCAAGTGGTAATAATGCAATACATTCTGCAAAAGAGAACAGGGTGAATTGACTCGGGACCTAATTACTGTAAGAGGGGACAATTCTCTTACCAAGCAAAGAATCTTACTAGGATGTCTAACACAAACATATTGGAAATTGGCTGTGTCTGCTGTTTGTGGGCTTTTTTGTTTTGTGGGTTTGGGTTTTTTTGAGGGGTTTAATATCTTGGCTTTGATCAACAAAGGTCTAAATGGTTAGGGACCTCTGTGTTATATGTAATGCTGTCACAGTAGTAGTCATCAGCAGCAGCTGAGTTGGGAATATCTTGATAAAGCAAATAAGAAAGAAACAGCGGAAAAAAAAAATTCAAGAACACTGAATTTCGAGGCAACACTGCACATTTCTCCAAGGGTCTCACTCTGCTCATGGTGATGTTCCTCTGAAGGTACCGGAGATATTAGCAACAGCAGGATCAGAAGTCAAGCTTTTTCTGCCTGTGGATAGTAACAGAAATTTCTTTTTCTAATGGCTAAAGTGACTCCTGTGATTCTCAACATTTATATTTCATTTTAATCCATTGTTGGCTTATGGACTCAGAGTCACAAATCACAGAGTCCCTGAGTTCATATTTAGCTTTTGGAATTAGCCAAAACTTGGATAAAAACCCATTTGGTGAAACAGCTTCATTTCACTCAATTCATCTTAGAGTACATTGTTGAGCTGTCTAGACAAATGATGGAGATATTTTCTACTTTTTTTTTCTCAGTATCTTTTCATTAAGACAAAAGTACAAATGCAAAAGTAGACACTAAACAGCATTGGGAAGATTTCTAATGGTCCCGAAAGTAACACAGACTGATGAGTAAAGTATACCGAACCAGAAATATTGTGTAAATATCAAGAACCTAGTATTAATCAAACTACAATGGACTACTGCTGTTACTGGATTACTTCTAACAGAGTTGATTCCACAGATGATGACAATAGGAAAAAAACCCATGTATTTACTTAAGCTCCCTGCCTTTCAGAGATCCACCATCACAAACCCACAGATACACAAAGATAACGAGGCATAAAGATATATAAAGACCTTTCCCTTTTGGAAATAGGCAGAAGTTCAGAGAGTTCAGGCAGTCTAACTTACATTTGCTTGTAGTTTACAAAGTATCTACTTTATTCCGCCTTTTTAATACAGGCAATGAAGCTCCAAGGGGAGAATTTGCTTCTATCAAAAAAAAGGACCTCCTAAAAATGAACACAGTTCTTTTTGTTCCTCTCTACTGTTCCTCTACTACCAAGACTTCAAAAATACATTGAACAGGGGAAACTAGTCTTTGAAATCTCTCAAACTCCATTTTCTTCACTTCTTCTTTTTTTGCCTTTGTCCAAGATAATTAGGTGAAAGCAATCCTATCACAGAAGTGAACAAAGCAGCAGATTAAGTGTTCAAGTCAGTTGAAATTTTCAGGGAGCTGAAGTCACGATAAATGTATGAACCATGCAGCCCAACTTCTTGTGATACTAGTGACCTAAGAAGACAAAAGGATGATATAGAAAGAATAAAATAAATTATGTTTGGTGGGTATAATTTTTTACGTTTTCAAATTATGTTTAAATTTTTTACTAGACAATTATATATTAAACAGCATTAAATTGCTATGTCAGTATAAATACTCTCCCCTATTGTTGAGGACATTGAACTGGCTTTTGCTCTTTCATGAGTTTCATTAGTTGTGTAATACAGTTTATTATGCAGTTCATGCTGTTTCATGCTGTTTCATGAATTGCATAATACAGTTTAATGCCATGCTTCTTTTTTAAAAGATGTATCTCTTGAGATCCATATTTGAGTGTTTGTCAGGTCAAGATTAAGTGAAAACCTATATAAAATATAGCTGCCCCAAATCACAGAGAGGGAAGACGTTTACTGCCATTGTATGAACCCTCCCAGGCTATAAAATGTAATAAGGCTATTGTTACTATCTGCATCAATTCCATTTTATGCGAGGAACATTCTGCAAAAAATGTTTCTCTAAGCAAGATATATATGTATGTGTATATATAAGAAACAAAGAGGACAAGGAGGATATAGCAGGAAGGACATGAAATAGGTCAGTTACACTTACGGTTTGTTAGCTTTTGGTGGAGGCAGTTTCTGTGGCATTGTAATGAGCAAAACGTGTGATTCCCCTGTTATCAGAGAACGCATCCCTTCCCATTACCACTTCTGCTCGGTGTACTGCCTGCGGTGGCTTGCGCTAGCAGGGGGTACAGCAATGGTACAGCCACCATTATGCCTGTGAGGCTATGATGGGCAGCTGGAGCCTTGGTGCCACTGTCTGGAAATCTGACCAGAAAATTAAGGATATCATAGGAAAATCAGTAGCAAAGTTCCTGTCAAACTAGTCACTGCTATGTTGCCTTTCACAGTTTGGCCTCCTTTAGGTTAGGAAGCAGGAACAGGAGGATTGCTTCTCTGGGATTATTTATTCTGGGGATACAAAACCAAATTGTTCTGGATTATGACAGCCTTAGTCATCATGGAGTTACTATCATCTGCTCTCACTGACTCTAAATTCTTTCATTCAGCAATATTCCTGAGTTTCCAGACAGGTGCTGGAGTAGAGGACATTATTTACACTCACATACATTAATTTCTGTTGTTGAACCTAAATTTCATTTCCTCATCCACCAGGGCTGAAACCTTCAGTTCTTCTGTCTATTCCTGTCCTAATCCTCATCTAAGAAATGTCAAGTCAATGGCAAATTATGCCATCTTGCAGTCCTCTTCCTCTCTCCCAACTTTTGCAAAAATACATTCAGCACCATTAATCACAGGATTTTGGACACTCCCAGGTAACTTGCCAATAGAGTCACCACAGTTTCCTGACTACCTCCTCACCGCTACCAGCCTAACATATGGGTACTCATCACATCAGAGAGGTCTATTTGCCAGATACCTCCAGGTGAGGATCCCTCCTTTTTGCAGTAGTGTTGCATCTCTACTTCTGTCTCTGAGAAAAACACTTTCAAGTCCTCCAGAAGACTGATTTGATTTTTCTCAGTTTAAAGGCATCAGAAGTGTTTTGATGAAGCTGTTTAAGAAGCAATATTACCCTGTGATCTTTGGATTAGTTCCTATTTTAGACTTCCAGCTTTTGGCAGGCAGAGACTTGAGCCTGAATGGAAAGACATTAGTATGATTAAAGTCTATACCCACATACATTTACCTGAATTTATCTCCTTACATTTTATCTCTGGTAATGCATAAATTAATGGCTATGCATGTATCTCTTAAATTTTTAATAAGATATTAAGCTAGATAAATTATCATTTAAAGCCATCATTAAACAACAAATGAACATTTTAATAAGTGCAGCCAGTAATTTATGTTGGTGTGAATTGGTCCAGAGACTTTATTGCGCCGATAACTCCAGCTATTAACAATACCAATCTGTCTCATACAGCTTGACATTTTCTGGTTGCAGAGTCCTAACACCAGAATTCTTGTGTTTTATTCTGCATACATTAAGAGTTTGAAATAATTGAGACAAAGCAAAATTGTGTGCTTGAAAAGGTATGTGAGAAGATTTTTTAAAAATATATAACAAATTCAACAAGAAAAATCATGAAGACAAGCACTTCAGAAAGGTAGGTGTGAAGTGGTGAGGGGGAAGTCTTCACTGTTTCTACCAGACTTCGTAGGATTAACTCCTAAGTGCAATACCTCACTCATTAAACTAGTTCTTTCCCGTGACATTGTGAAAATGAAGATCACCTATATTTATAGGTATGCTCCAGCTGTTTTGTGGCAGTCCAGTCATAAATCTACCTTAATGTTTAGAAATGGCTAGTGAATCTGTCCCAGTCACTCTCTGTACAATATAACTGCTTTGCTACACAGTTTGTTTAAAGATTTGTGACAAAAATTAAGTAATTTGAAAGGGATTTAGCAGCAATCAGTGCCACCCCCCACACACACACTTTGGTGAAGAAAATACAGAGACAAGTACATCTTAAAAGCAGGGAAACAAGATGTTGGTTTTAGCAGGTCTCTCTTCTGAGGTGGAGCTTGTTCTGTGAGAGATAGAGGGCTGGAGACTTTAAAGAACAGGCTGAAAGTACCTCCAGTCATAAAGTTGTACTGATAAAGCTTGTGCTGTTAAGGATGACCACAATACTGCAAATTAAATCTTAGTGGTGAAGAACATTGCTTCCTACCTTACAAGGCAGAAATTAAAGGTTTTCATGAAATCTCTTTCCAAGCAAAAGGAAACGTAATGATCCTGTAAGTCCCAAGGGCTCTCTACCTACCTCTGAACAGAGAAGAACAAAAGACAAACACGTGATATTTCTTTAGATTGACATGATAAGTGGGAAAATGAAGTTTGAGTGGCTTGAAAATAATGGAAAGAAAGTCTTGATTTCAGAAGAGTTAGAGGCCTTAGGGAAGCGTATAAAAAGGTTTAAATTTCCAGGCCGATCCAACTCAATTAATCTTTCAAGCATGAAGGATTTTAAAGAGCTTCAGGTGCAACTATAATAAAGTTTATGCAGAACTAATGACCTCCTGTAGAAATTATCTCTGTATGGAGTAAGGTACACACAACAGAACATCATACAGCTTTACTCCTCTGGGAAATCAAAAACTGTAATTGTATAATGTGAATAGTTTATCAGTATCCCAAAACACTCTCCTACTGAGATCAGGTTGAATATATAAAATACTAAGGTTCTTATGTTATCCTTGGATTCATTTACTTTCAATTTTGGGTTTTTTTGCAACTTTGTTTTCCCTGTATTTATACCAGTGAGAGATCTGGGTACTGAAAACTGATTGTGGCTTGCAGATACTGTGAGTTTATGCAGTGTTTTTTATAATAGAACTCAGTTTGTTCATGTTTTAAGCCCATCACGGAAGGTCATCCCACTACATTAAGGCTGATGTACACTTCTTAGGGACAAGAAGAATATGTGCATTTTTCAGTGTTCTTCCTTGGGAAGACAGTGGCCTGCCAGGTAAAAGCAACTGGCAGAGACAGTACAGAGAGGGCGAAAAAGACCATGCAGCAACAGCATAATGAACAAAATCACCTTTTCTAGCTTGTTGCAAAAGGTTTTATTCTTTGAAAAAGTTGGAGGAAACTCTAGCGGTATCCACAAAGGACCTAGTTCTCCAGTACTTCGGTGAAGCTGAATGCACGCCTATGCATGACCCATGTAAAAATCTGCAATGTTGTTTACAAGCTGGAATATCTTTCCAGTCAGTGGAGAATGAGGTCTGCAGTACTGTAAAAAGCCTAGACTAAATTTTTCTGTCCAGCCAGATTCTTTACTGCTTGAATCGTGCTGTCTCACCTCGTGCTTGTCATAGTTACAAAGCTTTTTTCTGAGGAATAATTAAAAGACTTCTGTCTCACCTTTTAGAGGACCAGAAGTTTTATGTTAAACTATTTATGTCCTCTTCTTACTCTGCAGTCTGCTGAGCAGCAGAGCAGACACATATAAATTTTATTTTTCACAAACACGTCACAAGTTTTCAAAATTATAACGTAAAAGCCTGACATTTTTTAGCTGTTCACTTTACAAACACTTTTGTTTAACCATTATTCTTCAGGATGGTGGCAAATATGCTCATTAAGAGTCTCGTTCTAAGAACAGATAATAGAATCTCTTGCCACTATTTATGCCTTCAATTCCCTAGGGATTTTCAAAGAAAAATGGTTGAGCATTACAATATTGTAAGCATATCCTGTCTTTATTCCCTCTACAAGATATTCTGCCTTTCTGCATAATAACTTATCTTTCCAGAAAAGGACAGCATGGTAGCCATGGTAGATGTTACTGGTATGATATTCAGCACTGGGAAAATTCACAATTTTGCTATTTATGTGACAGATCTGTTTTTGTTTGTCTATTTGCAAGTTTAAATAAACAACAATAATCTTGGTAATAAATATTTAACTTTTGAAAGTGTGAGGCTGCATATGGAAGGAAATAAGGGTATACAATGGAAAAGCCAGCTGCAATGGAGAACATCAATTTTGTTTTACTAAAACTTCCACGTGGGAATTTTTGTAAGACTTTTAGAGACATATATAGTAGTAAAGAAGAACTTGTCAAATTTTGGATTTTTTCTCCAGCAAATCTCTGAACTCATCAGTATGACCTGTTTCTTTTGGAGGATATCCATCTTCTCTTTTTCCTCCGACAAGCTGTTTACCTTTTTGCCATCTCAGGACTCCATTCACCTACTACATCTTAGTCAGTGAGCAGGTGGAGCTGCCTGTTTAAAGCCATTTTTTGGGGTGGCAACAGGCTGCTGTTACAGTCAATGTCCACTCATTGCAGGATGGGACTGGTTCAAGCGGTGTTCCTGAGCCCATGCTCTGCTCGAGGAGGCCACACCTCAAGTAGCAGAAAGCAGGACACTTTCCCTCTGTCCCCAGCATTACACATGCTACCTCTGTAGCTGCTTCCCACCTCCATAACTGAAGTGGGATGCAGATGCTTGCTACCACATCGTGCCCGGTGTTGCTACCCTTGTGCGAGAGCGAAGGGTGGCACAATTGCATGTTGAGCCTTTACACGCCAGTACTATACTGCCAGGTTTGTTATCCTCACTTGTGATGTGAAGTGACCTCTTCCAGCAATACCAGGCTGGAAGGAACTGAGGGGAAATAAACATTACTGAGAGTTTGGCAACCCTGACAAAGAGGCTATTAAGTCTGCATTAGGGGATGGAGTAAGAGGTCTGTGCTGTGATCTTAAGGAGCAGACAAGGCTTGTGGCAAAGGTACAAATAAGACTGAAAATTAGAGAAAGGGGGGAGAAAAAGAGCAATTGACTGTTCTGTTTGAAAACACATATATAATAACAATATAGCTCTAGTTAGTGGACGTTATTCCATATTCCTCTATGATGACTGAGGATATTGTCACAGGATTCTTACTGTGTTGGTTTTCTTTCATCAAAAGCTTATTCCTGAACGATACAAGGGTGAACTGTATTCCTTCAGTAGCGTATTTAGAGGCAAATTTATGCTTAGAAAGCCCTATTATCTATTTTACAATGTTGAAAAGTCAAGATTTATTTCTCTAACCTAGAGGATCTTACTGGCCTTCCTGGCTTCTGAACCAATTCCTATCAAATAATGATGAAATCCTTTAAATTTGTTTTATTATTCATTTATTTATTTACATTAATTAGTTTGCTTTCTCAAGCTTCTGATTTTGTAGTGTGTCACTATTTTGATATGCCATATATTTTTAATGACTAAATATTGAATTGCAACATTTCATCTTTGTACATGTGAAATTATACCTAACAATAGTACTGTGATATCCTGCTTCTTCATCTGAACTGGAAAAATTTACAGACTGAAATATTTCTGGGTAAAATATGGCAAATTTGAGGAACCTGAATCCATTCATATTCACTTTACAATTCAAAGCTTCTCCAGAAGAGCCAGGAAGTCCAAGACAGCAGGGAAGATTGCACCTTCTTCTCAATGTCCTCAGATCCTGATTTACAAAAATTTTTGCGAAATCTTGTTTCACCGAGATTGTGGTATTGTCAGTATGCTTGATGAAATGCAGGGTATGGCAGTTGTCTGTACTGTTTTTTATAACAGCTTTGCAAGCCCGAGGAAGCTGAACACGACAGGCAGTTTTACATTTAAAAGAAATTCTTCAGTGTTAGTGTGTCACCTAACCTATCCCTGAAATACACCCGTTTCTAGACTGCTGAGTGCAAGTGTGAGGCGAAGTAACGCTACACCAGTTTGCAATAATACGTCTACCTCACTGTAACGCCTGGCCATGCCCGCGTGTGCTTTGGGCAGGGAAAGATTTAAGCTGTACGTACTCCAGGGCTCACTCCTGGAGCCCTGCAATGTCAGACTCTCTACTCGGTTTTAAAATAAAAAAATGCAACTCTTTTCTGTTGTTAGAAGCTGTTCTATATGCAAGCTAACAGAATGCCTGAGGATGAGGAAGGACTTTTCCAGTCGCTGAAATGAGGAGGTTACCATCCTGCGGGTGTTTTCCATCGCTCTGCTCCCAGGTGTCTCCCAGGGCACAAGCACAGAGTGACACCAGAAGCCAAAATGGTCCTGCCCCACCAGGGACCGGAAGGGCAGGAGAAGGCGGTGCAGGTAGGCGAGCTGGCGACGTCTCCACGAAGCCCAGGCCCGGCTGCGCGGGGAGCGCTGCGAGCCGGGGCCCAGCTCGGTGCTGTGGAGCCC